>NC_041399.2:32072554-32372554 GCF_900747795.2 Erpetoichthys calabaricus
GCACTTTGTTCCAAAATTAATCTGGCTTGTCTAAATGAGCATTTGCATAGAACAAGCGACTCTGTTTGTGGCTTGAGTGCAGAAAGGGCTTCTTTCTCATCACCCTGCCATACAGATGTTCTGTGTGCAAATTGTGCTGAATTGTAGAACGATGTACAAATACACCATCTGCAGCAAGATGTTCTTGCAGGTCTTTGGAGGTGATCTGTGGGTTGTCTGTAACCATTCTCACAATCCTGCGCATATGCCACTCCTGTATTTTTCTTGGCCTGCCAGACCTGGGCTTAACAGCAACTGTGCCTGTGGCTTTCCCTTTGCTGATTACATTCCTTACAGTTGAAACTGACAGTTTAAACCTCTGAGATAGCTTTTTGTAGTCTTCCCCTAAACCATGATACTGAACAATCTTTGTTTTCAGATCTTTTGAGAGTTGCTTTAAGGATCCCATGCTGCCACTCTTCAGAGGAGAGTCAAAGGGAAGCACACCTTGCAATTTTCAATCCTCTTCGTCCCTTGTGGCACATAAGGCTTCAATGAGCTCCCTCCATCGCCTGAGGTCCTTTGTAGCATGTTGTGCTTCTCCCCATGACAGGTTCATCTTTTGAAGCTCTTGTACCACCGTTCTACTCCAGGTGTTTTTGGGTCTTCCAGTTTTTCTTTTTCCAGGTGGCGTCCATCTTAAGGCAACTCTTGGGATGCGGTTTTCCTCCATCCTTAACACATGACCAAGCCATCTTAAGCGTCTTAATGTAATGTCCTTGGTGATGCATTGACTGTTTGTTTTCTTGTATAATTGTTGGTTTGATATTTTGTTGGGCCAAAAGATCTGGCAGATTCGTCTGAGACATCTGTTGTGGAAGACCTCAAGTCTCCTCATGTCTGTACTGACCACATGCCAACACTCTGAACCATACAGGATGACAGACTTTACGTTGCTGTTGTACAGGAGCATCTTTGTTTTTAGGCTGTATTCTTTAGACCTCCAGATGGAACAGAGTTGGGAAAAGGCGCCCTGAGCCTTTCCCAGCCTTGCTCTAATGTCTTCATGGATAGCGCTGTCCTTGCTGATAAGGCTGCCAAGGTAGGTAAAGTTCTCCACAAACTCGAGTGGTGCTGCATTTACCTGGATGGGTGCTTTGGGGAATGAGTTTATGCACATCACTTGGGTTTTGGAGGTGTTGATGTTAAGTCCGGCCTGTCTGGCATATTTATGAAACCTGTCAGTTTTCGATTGCATGTTGGAGTGGTTTGTTGAAAGGAGAGCAACGTCGTCTGCAAATCCATGTCTTCCAATTGAGAGGACAGGGTCCATTGGATGCCTCTGGATTTGTCTGCTATTGTATTGGTTGTGATCCATGTCTATTGCAAGTAGAAAGAGGATGGGAGAGATGATGCACCCTTGTCTCACTCCGGACTGTACAGGGAACCATTCAGTGAGAGTGTTGCCCATAAGGACACTACACTCAAATTTTTCATAGAAGATTTTTTTTATGATTGTAATTATCTTATTTGGGATTCCATAGTACTGGAATATCTTCCAAAGAGTGTTACAATGGACACTATCAAATGCTTTCTTGAAATCAACAAAGTTGATGTACAGGGGTGTGTTCCATTCTAAGCACTGCTGTAGGATGATTCGCAGTGCAAAGATCTGGTCTATACATCTTCTTTTTTCCTGAAGCCTGCTTGTTCTTGTTTAAGCTTGGAGTCAATAGCTGGCTCCATTCTGTTAAGGAGGACTCTGCAGAACACTTTGCTTGGGATGGACAGAAGGCTGATTCCTCTCCAGTTGTCACAGTTTTTGGTGTTGGCAATTGACCACCTTAAATACCTTTTCTCATGATTGGACACACCTGTCTGTGAAGTTCAAGGCTTAACGAGCTAATCCAACCAATTTGGTGTTGCAAGTAATCAGTATTGAGCAGTTACATGCATTCAAATCAGCAAAATTACAAGGGTACCCAAATTTTTCACATTTGATTTAATGTCATACAACTAAATACTGCTTCACTAAAAATCTTTGTTCGGAAAACACCCCAGTACGCAGATGTTTCTTGGAAATAAAAGACATACAGCTGTTATCTTTTTTTGTTGAAAGTAGAATAAATTATTATGGAGGCTGAGAGGGATTCCCAAACTTTTTCATATGACTGTATATATAAAAAGAGGGAAAAGATGAATCTTGTTTGATTTTGCTATTGTTTCTTTTAATATATCAGGATAATTACTTTTTGACTCTCGTTTTGCATGGTGATTCCCAAACACCAAAGAATTCAAGTTCAAATTAATTTCTGTCTCATACCGATAAGCCAGTTATATGACAAAAAAAAAATCATCTGGTACAGATTGTTTGGTGCCTCTGCTGACACTGGATAAGTACATTTGTGAAAGTGTAATAAATGATATGTTCACAAAATACGAAAGATCAAACTGCACATATTTTCTGATCTGAAAAAGATACCAGCTCTTAGCTTACAAATAAACAAAAACAGTCTCTGAGTTATATAATTTTATAACTTAACTGCTCTCGTTTTAAGTTGCTGGACAGTCACTTTAATTGAGTCTAAGCAACAGTACCTTTAGCTTAATAAACAAAATGAGTTATATATTTTATAAATTAACTGCTTTCAATTAAACATTTCCAAGAAGTATTCTGCTTAAAATTAATAGCAAAATTTCTGCCATAACCATTACATTTAACATACGTCTTTTTACTGTAGCCTTATATGGTAATTGTTTTGGGCGCAGAATACTTAGTGTGGCGCAAATTGTTCTTAACAAATTAGAACATCTGTTTTTTCTCACAGCTCAAACTATTTAATTTTTTATCTACAGTGCATCCAGAAGTAATCACAGCACATCACTTTTTCCACATTTTGTTATGTTACAGCCTTATTCCAAAATGGATTAAATTCATTTTTTCCCTCAGAATTCTACATACAACACCCCATAATGACAACATGAAAAATGTTTACTTGAGATTTTTGCAAATTTATTAAAAATAAGAAATTGAGAAAGCACATGTACATAAGTATTCACAGCCTTTGCCATGAAGCTCAAAATTGAGCTCAGGTGTATCCTGTTTCCCCTGATCATCCTTGAGATGTTTCTGCAGCTTAATTGGAGTCCACCTGTGGAAAATTCAGTTGATTGGACATGATTTGGAAAGGCACATACCTGTCTATATAAGGTCCCACAGTTGACAGTTCATGTCAGAGCACAAACCAAGCATGAAGTCAAAGGAATTGTCTGTAGACCTCCGAGACAGGATTGTCTCGAGGCACAAATCTGGGGAAGGTTACAGAAAAATTTCTGCTGCTTTGAAGGTCCCAATGAGCACAGTGGCCTCCATCATCAGTAGGTGGAAGAAGTTCGAAACCACCAGGACTCTTCCTAGAGCTGGCCGGCCATCTAAACTGAGCGATCAGGGGAGAAGGGCCTTAGCCAGGGAGGTGACCAAGAACCTGATGGTCACTCTGTCAGAGCTCCAGAGGTCCTCTGTGGAGAGAGGAGAACCTTCCAGTAGGACAACCATCTCTGCAGCAATCCACCAATCAGGCCTGTATGGTAGAGTGGCCAGACGGAAGCCACTCCTTAGTAAAAGGCACATGGCAGCCCGCCTGGAGTTTGCCAAAAGGCACCTGAAGGACTCTCAGACCATGAGAAAGAAAATTCTCTGGTCTGATGAGACAAAGATTGAACTGTTTGGTGTGAATGCCAGGTGTCACGTTTGGAGGAAACCAGGCACCGCTCATGACCAGGCCAATACCATCCCTACAGTGAAGCATGGTGGTGGCAGCATCATGCCGTGGGGATGTCTTTCAGCGGCAGGGACTGGGATACTAGTCAGGATAAAGGGAAAGATGACTGCAGCAATCTACAGAGATATCCTGGATGAAAACCTGCTCCAGAGCCCACTTGACCTCAGACTGGGGCGACGGTTCATCTTTCAGCAGGACAACAACCCTAAGCACACAGCCAAGATATCAAAGGAGTGGCTTCAGGACAACTCTGTGAATGTCCTTGAGTGGCCCAGCCAGAACCCAGACTTGAATCCGATTGAACATCTCTGGAGAGATCTTAAAATGGCTGTGCACTTACGCTTCCCATCCAACCTGATGGAGCTTGAGAGGTGCTGCAAAGAGGAATGGGCGAAACTGGCCAAGGATAGGTGTGCCAAGCTTGTGGCATCATATTCAAAAAGACTTGAGGCTGTAATTGCTGCTAAAGGTGCATCGACAAAGTATTGAACAAAGGCTGCAAATACTTATTTACATGTGATTTCTCATTTTTTTTATTTTTAATAAATTTGCAAAAACCTCAAGTAAACTTTTTTCACGTTGTCATTACGGGGTGTTGTGTGTAGAATTCTGAGGAAAAAATGAATTTAATCCATTTTGGAATAAGGCTGTAACATAACAAAATGTGGAAAAAGTGATGTGCTATGAATACTTTCCGGATGCACTGTATGTGAGATGTAGAACTACATAGTCCTTCACAGTCAATGTTGGTACAAGTTGCTGACAAGTTCTTTCTTTTCAACTGTACCAGTGCAGGGTGATGACTTCGATTAGTTCCCCAGTAAACCAGTGGCTCCTTTTGTCTAGGAATTGTGGGCTGTGTTAGGTAGCCAACAACTTCCTGTTTTGAGAGCACTGTTGTTGACTGAATCTGGTCTGTTTTCTCAGAAACATGTTCCTTAGTACGACTTGCCTTGAGGTGAGCAATCAAATTTGTTGAGAATAATTGGCAGTAAATATTGGCGTATTTCTAACAATAGTCCAATAACCGAAGGTAGCATTTTGTTGCTTTATCAGCAGATACCAATAGTGGGCCAATACAATCTAACCATCCCTGAAAATTACTACTTAGTTTTAGTTATTTTAATATGGATCAGTGCCTTATAGTGGAAAGAAGACCATAAAGCTACAAATTTAAGTGTATGTTATGGGCTCACCTGAATTTAAATTTAACTCGCCTGAATTTGGAAAGTGTCACAGAAAGGTATATTGCACTTTATATGTTGTTATATTTTGACCACAAAGACAATGGATAAAATAATGAAGCACTCATTCACTAATAGCTATTTAATGCTATGAACAAAACTTTTACAGCTTCACACATATATATTTTATAAAGAAAAAAAAGGTAATCCTTCAGGTAACTACAGGTTCTTCTATGTTTTAAAGTACATATGTAAAATAGCTTTTTTTATATTATGCACAGGAAGTATAACCCCTACCGTGGAGCTAAATGGCCTTGCAATGAAAAGAGGAGAACCTGCCATCTATAGGCCATTGGATCCAAAGCCAATTCCCAATTACAGAGCCAACTATAACTTCCGGGGAATGTTCAATCAAAGGTAATGTTAATAAATATTACTGCCATATACAATTCCCTAAACATAATGTTGTTGCTGATATGATTCACAGTGGGGAAGACATGTTTTGGTTTGATGTTCTGTTTTTTGGTATTGCAGTGTACTATGTTATAATCAAGGTCAAAAGGTTTATAGTTTTGTCTGCAGTCACATTGCTATACAGTAGAATCATTGACTTTCATAAATAATAACTTTGTCCTTCACACCATACCTTTGTAGCCTGTCTAGTATATTGCTATTAAATGCATACTTTTGACCAATGAAACAATTGTTACTAATCTGCAGGAGTTGTATTGGTATCAACATTGTTTCTCTGAGCATTCTTTTTCAGTCTGAGCCATCTTCATATACTATGTAGTAAATCAGAGTTTACCCAAAAATATATTTTCGTATTTAGGTTGATGATAGTAATAATTTTTGTTTATTATAAAATGTATTGTATAGAGTAATCTTCACCTATAGGAGTTTTTTGTATTGATACCAAGTTGAGGTTTGTCTGTTGTTAATTGTGAATGGCTCTAGTTCCTTATAGCCCTAAATTGTCTTAAGTGGATTTGATAATGGATATATTTATGGCTGGATATTGTTACTTTAATCAAAAATTAAAGCAAATTTATAATAACTATTCATTATTAAGCAGGCATTGGAGCGGAAATTGAAGCAAAACTTGAAAGAAAAGACATGAGAATGCTGCAATGGATGTGTGGACCGTCACGGAATGACCGGAATTGTTTTTCACTTGTGCAAACTTAGCACAAGTCTTAAATATCTATACAAATAAAATATTTCTTCTTTCCTGTCAGTGTCACTTAAAAATATTTTGTATGTATGTATGAGGTTTGATTTCTCGCGAGGGGGTGCAGTGAGTATGTACGCCTGATGAGCCCAGAATTAGGGTGAAACACGTGTCGCGTACTCTTTGCATTATTTGACAGTAAAACATTGCAACATACAGTGTGTATTTACAGTCTTATGAAAAAGTTTGGGAACCCCTCTTAACTCTTTGGATTTTTGTTTATCATTGGCTGAGCTTTCAAAGTAGCAACTTCCTTTTAATATATGACATACCTAATGGAAACAGTAGTATTTCAGCAGTTACATTAAGTTTATTGGATTAACAGAAAATATGCAAAGTGCATCATAACAAAATTAGACAGGTGCATAAATTTGGGCACCCCAACAGAGATATTACATCAATACTTAGTTGAGCCTCCTTTTGCAAATATAACAGCCTCTAGACACCTTCTATAGCCTTTGATGAGTGTCTGGTTTCTGGATGGAGGTATTTTTGAGCATTCTTCCATACAAAATCTCTCCAGTTCAGTTAAATTTGATGGCTGCCGAGCATGGACAACCTGCTACAAATCATCCCATAGATTTTCGATAATATTCAAGTCAGGGGAATGTGACAGCTATTCCAGAACATTGTACTTCTTCCTCTTCATGAATGCCTTTGTAGATTTCGAACTGTGTTTTGGGTTATTGTCTTATTGGAATATCCAACCCCTGCGTACCTTCAACTTTGTGACTGATGCTTGAACATTATCCTGAAGAATTTGTTGATATTGGGTTGAATTCATCCGACCCTCGACTTTAACAAGGACCCCAGTTCCTGAACTAGCCACACAGCCCCACAGCATGATGGAACCTCCACCAAATTTGACAGTAGGTAGCAGGTGTTTTTCTTGCAATGCGGTGTTGTTCTTCTGCCATGCAAAGCGCTTTTTGTTATGACCAAATAACTCAATTTTTGTCTCATCAGTCCAAAACACTTTGTTCCAAAATTAATCTGGCTTGTCTAAATGAGCATTTGCATAGAACAAGCGACTCTGTTTGTTTTGTTAGTGCAGAAAGGCTTCTTTCTCATCACCCTGCCATACAGATGTTCTTTGTGCAAATTGCACTGAATTGTAGAACAATGTACAAATACACCATCTGCAGCAAGATGTTCTTGCAGGTCTTTGGAGGTGATCTGTGGGTTGTCTGTAACCATTCTCACAATCCTGCGCATATGCCACTCCTGTATTTTTCTTGGCCTGCCAGACCTGGGTTTAACAGCAACTGTGCCTGTGGCCTTCCATTTCCTGGTTACATTCCTTACAGTTGAAACTGACAGTTTAAACCTCTGAGATAGCTTTTTGTAGCCTTCCCCTAAACCATGATACTGAACAGTCTTTGTTTTCAGATCTTTTGAGAGCTGCTTTGAGGATCCCATGCTGTCACTCTTCAGAGGAGAGTCAACGGAGAAGCACAACTTGCAATTGACCACCTTAAATACCTTTTCTCATGATTGGACACACCTGTCTATGAAATTCAAGGCTTAACGAGCTAATCCAACCAATTTGGTGTTGCAAGTAATCAGTATTGAGCAGTTACATAAATTCAAATCAGCAAAATTACAAGGGGACCCAAGTTTTTGCACAGCCAGTTTTTCATATTTGATTTAATTTCATACAACTAAATACTGCTTCACTAAAAATCTTTGTTCGGAAAACATCCCAGTACTCAGATGTTCCTTGGAAATAAAAGACATACCACTGTTATCTTCTTGAAAGTAAATTATTATGCAGGCTGAGATGGACTCCCAAACTTTTTCATATGACTGTATATGCATATCGTCTCTCTCTCTCTCTCTCTCTCTCTCTCTCTATATATATATATATATATATATATATATATATATATATATATATATATATATATATATATATATATATAAAATAATATACAATTAGGTCCATAAATATTTGGACAGAGACAACTTTTTTCTAATTTTGGTTCTGTACATTACCACAATGAATTTTAAATGAAACAGCTCAGATGCAGTTGAAGTGCAGACTTTCAGCTTTAATTCAGTGGGGTGAACAAAACAATTGCATGACAATGTGAGGCAACTAAAGCATTTTCTTAACACAATCCCTGCATTTCAGGGGCTGAAAAGTAATTGGACAAATTAAATAACTGGAAATATAACTGGAAATAAAATGTTCATTTTTAATACTTGGTTGAAAACCCTTTGCTGGCAATGACAGCCTGAAGTCTTGAACTCATGGACATCACCAGATGCTGGGTTTCCTTCTTTTTAATGCTCTGCCAGGCCTTTACTGCAGCGGCTTTCAGTTGCTGTTTGTTTGTGGGCCTTTCTGTCTGAAGTTTAGTTTTCAACAAGTGAAATGCATGCTCAGTTGGGTTAAGATCAGGTGACTGACTTGGCCATTGAAGAATTTTCCACTTCTTTGCTTTAATAAACTCCTGGGTTGCTTTGGCTGTATGTTTTGGGTCATTGTCCATCTGTATCATGAAACGCCACCCAATCAATTTGACTGCATTTAGCTGGATTTGAGCAGACAGTATGTCTCTGAACACCTCAGAATTCATTCAGCTGTTTCTGTCCTGTGTCACGTCATCAATAAACACTAGTGTCCCAGTGCCACTGGCAGCCATGCACGCCCAAGCCATCACACTGGCTCCACCGTGTTTTACAGATGATGTGGGATGCTTTGGATAATGAGCTGTTCCACGACTTCTCCATACTTTTTTCTTGCCATCATTCTGGTAGAGGTTGATCTTGGTTTCATCTGTCCAAAGAATGTTTTTCCAGAACTGTGCTGGCTTTTTTAGATGTTCTTTAGCAAAGTCCAATCTAGCCTTTCTATTCTTGAGGCTTATGAGTGGCTTGCACCTTGCAGTACACCCTCTGTATGTACTTTCATGCAGTCTTCTCTTTATGGTAGACTTGGATATCGATACGCCTACCCCCTGGAGAGTGTTGTTCCCTTGGTTGGCTGTTGTGAAGGGGTTTCTCTTCACCATGGAAATGATTCTGCGATCATCCAACACTGTTGTCTGCCATGGATGTCCAGGTCTTTTTGCGTTGCTGAGTTCACCAGTGCTTGCTTTCTTTCTCAGGATGTACCAAACTGTAGATTTTGCCACTCGTAATATTGTAGCAATTTCTCGGATGGGTTTTTTTCTGTTTTCACAGCTTAAGGATGGCTTCTCTCACCTGCATGGAGAGCTCCTTTTGACCGCATGTTGTCTGTTCACAGCAAAATCTTCCACATGCAAGCACCACACCTCAAATCAACTCCAGACCTTTTATCTGCTTAATTGATATGACATAACGACGGACTTGTCCACACCTGCCCATGAAATAGCCTTTGAGTCAATTGTCCAATTACTTTTGAGCCCCTGAAATGAAGGGATTGTGTTAAAAAAATGCTTTAGTTGCCTCACATTTTTATGCAATAGTTTTGTTCACCCCACTGAATTAAAGCTGAAAGTCTGCACTTCAATTGCATCTGAGTTGTTTCATTTAAAATTCATTGTGGTAATGTACAGAACCAAAATTAGAAAAAAGTTGTCTCTGTCCAAATATTTATGGACCTGTGTGTGTGTGTGTATATATATATATATATATATATATATATATATATATATATATATATATATATATATATATATATATAAATATTAATAATAATATAGAGAGAGAGATGTAGATATAGATAGATAGACAAATAGCTTTTAGCACTCATAATTCAATGCATTGTATTTTAAGTAAACATTTTTGCTGTAAGTTGTGTGATACTCACAAATATCTGTAGAGGGCAGCAGAGTCTTGTTTGCAGCTTCTCTACTTGAATGCTTTAAGCTCATTTTTTAGTATTTAATGATAACTATAACTAATCATTAAGTCTGGTTTTCATTTTATTTCTGTTTTCCAGTTAAAATTTTGTATACATCCAGACACTGAAGTACCTGAATCTGATTTTCAGATTTGCTTTTTCATATGTAGGTAGCCCTTTTGCCTGTTAATTTCAATGCAGTTAATAGCATAAATCATAATTAGACACTTGATGTAATAAGAAAGGTGATACCTCCATTTTGAAAGCTGAAGTATATTGCATGTCTCATTCAGTCTCCTTTAATCTGGTTGTCCTGGTAGGAGTTGCTGTGTCAACACTCCACACTGAACAAACCAAGTCACCCTATCTTCAGCAATGTTGCTCATATCGTTTTACATAACTCACAGATTTTGACAGGTCAGCTGAGACATTTGGTGTACCAAAAGTCAAAAATCCATCTAAAGCCCATGTGAAATAGTGCAGTACAAAGTTCATTTAAATAGCCAGTCACCAGGGTAAGGACTGAAAAGGTTGATACAGGGAGAGAAAAGCACCAAAACAACAGGGAGTGTAACATTCCCCAGTTTTGTTTCAAAACCAACCCTGGAGCACGAATAAATGCATATTAGGGCAGGTTATGATGTTTCCATATTTGTGCTTTACAGATGAGCTTGTGATAGCACATCTATAATAATCTTTTCAGAGAAAAAATTCTGAAAAAGTTACATTGTTTAGCCTTTAAATAAATGTGGCTCAGTATAGTTATAACAGAGATATTTAAACTTAACACAAGATAAAATAAGGTTAATGCCACCTTTAAGAATAGGTGTTCAGTAAGGACTGGGAGCATAGATAAATGTTATTGTGGTGGTTGCATAGGTGAAGAGGAGGAAGTTGAGATTGAACTGGTATTGCTGATGGAGGTGTCATTTATTCAGTGGGCATTAGGTGTCCCTAGAACATCATCAGAAAGAGGCACTTGAACTGGTGGACAGGACAGTAGCAGTTGATGCTCTGCCTCAGTACTGGGAGCAAGTGACTCATCATAATAGTGTGTGATCTCAAGGGGCTATACAGTCTATGGACAGGATTAAGAAATCAGAGACAGCATCTCTTGGTTGTGAGGACATGAGCTGTGGGGTTGCTTAACCTGTTATTGTGGAAGGTTAAAATACCACAAAGCCACTAAAAGGCACAGAGATTTAGTACTGTAATGGTCAGACCAGAAAGCAACCTAAACCAGAGAAATATTGGTGAAAGAAATAGGACAAGGCAAACTTGTAGTTAGAATACAAGCAAATGGCCAAAACCAAAGAAAATTAAAAACCAAAAACTAATTAAAAAGCTAACAAATTGAAAAACACTAAGAATTAATTATTGTCTGAGTTTTTTTTTTTGTTTTTTATTTCGCCTTATACAATTTCTTGTATTAGGAATTTGTTAGTTTTCGCATACCCCTTGGGGTCAGAGCACAGGGTCAGCCATGGTACAGCGCCCCTGGAGCAATTAAAGGTTAAGGGTCTTGCTCAAGGGCCCAGCAGAGTAGGATCTCTTTTGGCAGTGACGGGGATTCGAACCGGCAACCTTCTAGATACCAGCACAGATCCTTAGCCTCAGAGTCACCACTCCGCCCCATGGTTCGAGTCAAACTAACAAGAAAAGCCCTTTAAGGAAAAAGAAATCATGAGCAAGTGCAGCTAATTTATTTTCTAATTTATCTGAATGCTAGAATAGTGTACTGTGCCACAATCTTTAATAGTCAGTGTATGATGACAGTGTGAAGTACTATGCTCCTGCCTTACACTGTCTTCTCTCTGAATAATATTTGAAATGACCCGCATTAATCTCTGAGGGCTTTGTAGATGGCACAAAATTTATATCTAGCTTCATTACATAATTTACCAGTAATTGTAAGGCATGCATGAAAGTACTTCTGCCACATTGCCCCACTTACCTGGCTTCCTTGGTCGTCCTTTCACATGCATTTTGAGAGTGCTAAGAGATGTCCGATTGCCTCTCACAATTGGGCTGCATTTGATTGGAAGAAGTTCTGTCATGTCAGAAATTTTAATTGTCTGTCTTTATAGTGTGAGCAGTCTCGTAAACTGATTTTCTGACGTCGCCATCAAATTTCCCTAAAATTCATTGTGCAATGACCATACATGCATAGTCTGAGCACCCATGTAGTAGTGTGTTGATTGGATCGAATGTGCTTGTGCAGTTTGAGTATATATACAACTGGTGATTCTGTTGTGCAGTGTGAGTAGTCACTTTACCACGATTTCTAAAAATCTCATAAAAAGGAATTTAGATGCATACAGTAAGCAACACAATAAGCACCATGGAAAGCAACTCTTCTACGCCTGAAATATTGGAATATGTTTTTCTTCTGTGAAGTGTAACAGATCAGGTGAATGAGATGTTGTAATGAACAGGAACCAATCGGGGAAGAGGCACGTATTAAGCATGCCCCAACCAGAGCATGATAGAGTCTGTGTTTTCAGAAATCTTCATTTTCGCCTCGTCCACATTGAAACGCCACACTGGCGTTTAGACTCCGGCACTGGAGAGCATTTTCAGAAGTATTTGTTTTCATAGATTCAAAATGCCAGGGTAGTGTGGACGAATGGCAAAAACGGAGACATACTAGTGTGGATGGGGCCTATTGTGGTTTTACAGTTTTCTAATGAGACTCATTAACAAATTCAAACAAAATAAACCACAAACATCTGTAAATGTCTTGTTGGGTTTATTTTTGTGTAAATCTTACATGTCCTTGCTGTCATAATCCTACTGGCTACCTGATTTTGTTTTAATTTTACATTTTTGCACATATAATTCTTGAACAACAAATAAAGCAAATTCAAAATGTATCTGATTTTCTCGAAAACAGTATGTTACAGAGCCCTACAGAGGGCTGGCTCCCTGCCCAGTGCTGTTTCTTACTTTGCACCCAGTGCTGTTAGAAAAGGCCATGGATTCTGGTGACCATGAATTGGACTGGGTAGATTATGTTATTGCCCTATACAGAGATGGTCTCTCGAGTCTGTTGCTTCTGGGATAGACACCAGCTTCCCTGAGACACTGTTCAAGATATGCACATTAGGAAAATGGATGGGTGTTATGTTAACATGTGGCCAGAGTGGTACAGCAGATAATATTAATATACTGCAAAAAAAAAACAGGCCCTCACATGCAAACTCTGATTAAAGCATTTACTTTCTGTCTCTCTTTTTAACATAAGTGCTTATGCACAATTGTAAATTTATTCCAAATGAGTATGTTTGTGTTTCAGTGTCGTTATATTGCTTGTTCCACAGGAAGGGCTTCTGCCTTGCTCCAATTACCTTAAAGATGGGCTGTGTTAAAACACTTGTATCTAGATAAAATTTTACAGTCTGATATTGCCTTCCTTATTGAAAGGTATTTCAACATAAATGGTCATAATAGTAATATTTACACAAGACAGTGCTGTTAAAATTAGTTGTACTGTAGTTGTTATTTTAAGATGAAGTATTACTTAATCTCAACACCTCCTAGTGCTAAACTGAGCCTCCCACTCTTTGCTGGCATAATGACATCATATCACAGCAGAGCACTTCTTGGATAGAATCTCTGTTTCACAAGTCTATAAAGGCATTTATATTTCACTGTAGTAATGGGTTGCTGATAAAGCAGATTTATTCTGTTCTCATTCTGGGAACTTGCTGTATAGTATGCAGTATCTTAAGATGTCCACAAACTTGACTCAGTTTTCAAAACAGCACCCTCAGTAAGGCAGCAAAAACACATGAAGGTACAGTATTTATTATGATTGAACAGTAATAAGGTGCTAAGATGGTTAGTTCTGCTGCCTCACAGCTTCATATTCTTGGGTTCAGTTCACCACCTGGAAACTGTCTGTGTAGAGTTACACATGTTCTTCCTCTGTCCACCTGTATTTTCCTCCAGGTATTCTGGTTTTCTTCCAAAATTCCAATGACGTACATGTTAAATTAATCTAGTGCTTAGGGTGAGATGAGTGTGGCCCATGTTGGAGTAATACAGATCCACCATTATACTTAACAGAATTCTGCAGATAGGCATTGATGTATTTCTTGCCTGGTGTCTTTGTCAACCAAAAATGCTTTTTATGTAACACTTTAGTCAAGTTTGAAAGTAATATTGCACCCAAAAATGATACTCTTATTGTGTGTTACTTACCTCAAGTAGTTTGTTAGTGACGTTTGAGAAAAAATTTTATTCTCAGGGTTTCACGGAGAATGGCAAAAACAAATATTTTGATAGAATGGGCATCTATGATGAAAAGTTGGACCACAGCAAACAATATAAAAATGTCCAGTTATCCAGTCGTATACCCACAATATGGCAAAACACTTGCATTTTTTTGCTAAAAAAATGTTGAGCAAATACTTTCAGAAATTCAGAACAGTGCATGGAGTGGAAACATGTTCATACTGTATTGGAATACACTTATGAAATGAAGGCCGTATCCATGACCATTCAATACAGGGAAGAAACTGATTTTAAATTCAAAAGCTCTGTGCCATGTGATTATCATAAATGACCATTTTATCAGAAAGTTTATTATTGCCATTCTCCATGAAAAAGTAACACATTTTTTTTGTTGGCCATCAGTATAAAACACATGGGGAAAATAATATATAAAAGATAGAGTTTTTGGGTGAAATGCCCTTTTAAGAGATTTAAAATTCCATCCACTCCAGTAAAAAATGTTGTAATTTTAATGCTTGGTTACATTTTTGTTTCATGCTTGACTTTATCCTTTTTTATCAATGTGTTGGGAAGTGTTTCCTTATACTTGCACGTCTCACTTCTTAATAATGATTAAGGTAATGGATATGGTCAGCAGGTAAGGGATTGCCCTGGAAAGTTAAGTGCCAAAATGGTAGAGGACAAGGAATGTTCTAAGCAGGGACACCCACAGTGATAACTGTAGGACAGAAGGGTGCCTTTCTGTGCTGATGGCTCCCCAGAAGTGTATGCACAGCACACAGGCAAACACAAAGGTATTTGGTTTACAATATTATTTGGATTTCTTTGACATTTATTCAGAATGTAGAGAGACATTGGGATGTTCTCCTTTTACTGTGGCTTTTGATCATTATATTAAATGAGTTAATGCAAGTAAGTAGAAATAAGAGTTGCATGCAAATCAGTGTTTATTGCTCTGTACCAATATCTGACAATTGCATTGTTCTTGCACAGAAGTATTTAAGATTTTTAGTTTGTGCAACTTTTATTTTTATGGCTAAACTAAGACCTGTAAAAGTTAGCCTCATATGAACTCAAACTGTTTTGAAATGGTGCTTTAATGATGGCACTCCTGCTTATTCTTATCTCATTCCATTAAGAGGGTCTGCAATTTGTTGGCTGTCTTTTGAATAGCTCATCTTAGACTTAGTGTGGGAGAGGGCAAGGTGGCCTAACTCATCCTTCCCACGGTTACTATCTTGAGGACCATTTAATCCGGACTGTGTTTACAGCCTCCTTCATCTACGGCTTCATTTTCTGTTCACAGTAATTCTCATTTTCTGCTTTTTTGTTTTTGCTTTTATCCTTCTGCCAAAATCCTGACAGCAACGCTGTGTTTTACCTATTTAGCAGCTGCTGCTTAGATGCAGTTTTTGCAGTGAATGGATCAATTAAAAGAAACAGGGTTTAAAATTGCAATAGAGGAAAGTCAAGTGGTCTGACAGCTTCTGGACTCTAGCCGTAATTAAAAAAAAAAAAAAAAATTAAAAGCTAGCTTTGTTTGTTCAAACAGGAAAAAGCAAGCTTGCAAGGGAAATGAATTAGTAAGTAACTGAATGGATTCATTTTGTTTATCAAATTTATTTTATTGTGCTCTTCATCTCTTAGATTGAATTTTGCCTGTTTGTTTTTTTCCATTGTCAGAAACGAAATTAGCATTGCTATTGAATTTTTAAAGTCTCCATAAGCTGTTTTGTTTTGCTTTATTTAACTGGAGCAGAGAATGGATGACCAGTCATCCAATGGCTTTCATTCCAGTCTCTTCCTTTAGTCATTTCCTAAGCCTGTATTGAGCTGAATGACCCCACACCACTTAAACCTATTCCATAGTTGGCAGTTTTAAAAAGTTCTTCCTTGAAACAAACTATTTATGTCTAAGAGAAGTGCCGAATCTTTTCCAGTGTACTGAATAATTAGAACCAAACGGATCTGAGAGATCAGATGCAATGAGAACCGGAAGAAACAGCAGCCAACAAGAACGCAACTATAATTTTTAATCTGAAGCAGCCTTGCCAGGTGGAAATTAAAATCAAAGTAACCCAAGAGCGACAGTGGTTGAGGATGTTTTGAAATACCATCCACTACATGTGCAAAGAGCAATTTATATTTGGAAAATCTGACTTATTTTCTCATTAGATAAAGTGATACCTCCAGCTGTGTCTAATGAGTTGCATTTTAGTGACTATAGCCAATAATAACTATTGCAGCTGGCACTAGCCTTTCCATCTAAATAGCCTTTCTTGCCATCTCGTTATTCATCTTACATAGAAAAGAATTAAGGAGTACATTTATATTTACTCATTTGGCTGATGCCTTTATTCAAGGCAACTTACAACATTTTTTGATACCAAAAGAAATGTAACCAATTGTTTTTCAGTTGAAGCACAGGCAGGCCAAGTGGCTTGCTTATTGTTACACAGTGTCAGTAGTGGGATTTGAACCTAGTACCTTAGATTAATTAATATATCTTTCTGTAAACACCATCACAACATATTTAAAGATACAATGCAAAGCAACTCAATATAGGACTACAGATTTCAAAACGAATTATTCATCAGCCTTCTTTTCCTGATCAGAATTGCAAAGAGATGGAACCTTGCAACACATACAAGGATGAAATAATATCCTTTCTCACAAATTCAGATTAGGGAATTCCCAGTTTCACCATCCCAGGAATGTACAGTAATTTGCACATTCATATATTCCATGGCAACTCAGTGTTCAACACATGACACTCTCATACCAGGTAAATGTGTAGAGATTCTGAAAGGAGCACAAGAAATCCATAACCACCAATTGTAGAGGTATTCTATTGTTAAAAAGAATTTAGGTTAGTAAGCAGGAATAGTCTCCTTTTGCTTACCAGGTATCTTTTAAATATTATTTTGCCCTGCATACTCAAATCAAAAAGATGCATTTAAGATGTAAATAGAGTCAAAAATTAAAGCTGCAAGGCTTCATATGCAGCTACATTTTTATTGTTTCATAAAGAACCTCAATGCCCAACAATCGAGGGATCTGCTCAAAACTTTTTTATTGTTGCTTCAGTGCTGCAGAAACACATTAGATAGTACCTCACTTATTTGATGATTGATTAAATTTCCTCACACTTCTCAGATAGCTAACCTTTGAAAATAAATAATCTTGTGTGAAACAATGAAAGTAATTGTTAAAGATTAATTTAATCACATAAACTTAAGTGTGCATATCTACATGAGTATATGGTGATAACTATGATGTTTCCAACAGTTTTGTAGCTTACTTTACAAATAAAGAAATAAAGGGAATTGTGGAAATTATTTTAGGTCGCAATGATCAAAATTTCCAGGTCTACTTTCCTGGGTTTTTTATCCTGACGTTTTGGAAAATTTATAGTTAACATTATTGATGTAGTCTGCATGTATGAGAGAAGTTGCTGAGATTCCTTGAAGACTCTACCAACATCCTGACATCAAACATTTAATTGAATACACCCAAGTTCATTGATAGAAAATTAATAAGGTTATTTGAGTATCATGATCAAAAGAGCCTAACAGATACACTTTTATACAGTGTCAGCTCACTCACACTTTTATGCAGTGTCAGCTCCAAAAATGAGTGAGCATTTACTGACCGGGCCTTTAAATAGAAAACAATTTGGTGTCATAAACAGTGAAACTGATGGGGACAGCTGTTCTAAGGTGGTGTAATTTACGTTTTTCCTTTGTAAGTTGCAGAGCACTAAAGATTACTCTGCATTGAATAGCAAGCCAATGTATAGGAGTTGTTAAGACTGATGTGGTTGTTGTTTCGAATCAGGCCTGTGCCAGCATCATTTTGAGCTTGTTATAATTCGTTGAGTACTTTGTGCAGGAGGACCATTGAAAGAGAACGGAATTAGTTTATCCAAGAAATAATGAAGGCATGCCAGAGTAGTTCCACATGTGAGATGCAAAGATAGAGTTGCACTCAGGCAGTGTTTTGGAAACAAAAAAGAATGCCAGGGTTTTATTTAGTATAACACTGAATGAAATCACAAGTTAATGTTGATGTACTGACAGTTTATCCTTTATTGTAATAAAAGTGTTGCTCTTGTATTACATCCTGCATTGTGAAATATTTATGCAAAAATATTTCAGCTAGTTAAACTTTATTACATGCACATTGCTTTGTGACAACCTAAAGAACTTTGAAAACTGTGTTTTTATTTTTTGCACACAAAAATCACAGCAAATTGCTTTTTTGAGCACGTTGAGCACAAGAAAACTTTTTCTTATCAAAATCAGCAAAGGGCCTTGACATCTAGAGAAATTGTGTTTACATTATAATTAATGCTGTAATCCTTCATTATAGAGAAGCCTATGACATCTACATTCTGTCCCCTGAAGGAGTTTTGTAACAGTTTTAAATAATTGCAACAGTTGAAGTGTGAAGCTGTGAAGTGATTGGATTAATGTGTACATCACACAAATGCTCAATGGAACCTTTTTCTACATGGCAGTTCCCAAACCTCCCAGACTCCCTCTGCAGTCATTTGCTCATCTTTTATCTTGGCTTGGCTTTGTTGCCAATTTAAATCATGAGCGTTAAAAGAGTTCTCTTACATGGGATTTACAGGTCAATACTCTAGCCAGAAAACCCATGCTATTCATTAGTAATCTTGGTAACTCACCACTCACTGCCATCCAGGTCTGTCTTGCACAGGAAAAATGGATTAAATGTTATAAAACTACATTTTGAAATAATACTGTAGCGACACTACCCCTCACAACACGTTGAAAAAGAGTTTTAATTGTTTAAATAAGAGAGAAATTAAATATAATAAAATGTTTTTTCCCTCTGTTGTGTGTTTGAGCCTTATTTTATTCTTGAAATTTAATAAAAACAGAAGAGCGACCTCTTTTAACTTTGACACATGTCCTCCCCTGTCTGTTCTCTATTTTTTGATGAACTGAGCCATATATTTTCTGTGCTCATATAGTTCTTAGTTTTGTATAAGCATCATCAGAGCTATATCTTTGGTCTTGAATTTACCATCTAATGTGTAAAGTTGAATGTTGGTGTGTGTGTGTTTTTGTCCTGTAACAAAATCTACACCATTGACCCAATCTTTCAGATTTTCCTTTTGTATATGGGAAAACCATAGGCTGCGTTTCATTCCAAAAAGTACTCAGAGGGGTCCCCACCCCAGGCAGCGCCAGGTATCCCTGCTTATGTATGTTGAGTGTGCAAATCCATGCTGTTGAACCTACTGTACTTCCACCAAATTTTTGCATGGATTCTGAATGGATTCTGAAATTTAGTTAATGTCCAAACCCTAGGCAGAATTGTAGTGCCAAAAACTTGTTAAATTAAACACTATTAAATAAAGTACTTGCAACAAGGTTTGAAAAAATATGTACAATATCAGATGCAAAGTAGCATGCAGCACAGATTTATAAACGTCACATGTACAAAATCACTCAGTATGGCATCTGGGAGCCTCATCCCCAACAGCAGAACTTTGTGTTATGTTAATCAAGCCACAAAATGACTATGCTCACTATTAACACTATGATGATGTAGTAATTACAAAAAAAATTAAACTAATAATAGTATTATACTTTATTGTACTAGTCTATCTTCTCTGGACTTGGTGTAGCACTATTATGTCTTTTTTTGAAGCCTAGGGACCAAAACTGCATGCTGCACTCCATGTGAGGCCTCACCTGCGTGTTATACATCTTAAGCAAAACATTATTTGGCTTATACTCCACACATCATGAGATATAATCTAACATTATTATGTAGGCTCCTCTACTCTATGACTCGTAGGCCCTTTTCATAATGGATACATTCAAGTTTCAGACCTCCCATTATGTATTAAGTCTTACATTTTTACTTTCAGCATGTGATAACTTACATTTGCTCATATTAAATTCCATCTGCCACAAATATGCCCAAACCTTTATGCAGAATTAAATAGCTGGTTATTTAGATCATTATGTAAATATATACTGTATATATTGTGTAACTAGCAGGGGGCACCATTGAGCCCCAGACTCAATAATGCCCAACACAGTCCTAGGTTCAAATAATGGATTTTTAAATTCACCAAGCATCTTGTACAGTGGACACGGCCGATAATCATACAAAAGCAATGAAAGTCTTTCCTTTCCTTCTGCCTCCAGTTGAGTTTTGCCTGTTGCCTCCCAACTCTGATTCCATGAGGTAAGGCAGCGGGTCCTTTTATGCTGGACCAGGAAAGGCCTACAGTGACCTGGTATAATTTGTGGGCGGTACTTCTAGGTTGCTTGGGAACCAGGGTAATTCTACCCTGATACCGGCGCTTTGTGGCACCCAGGGACCCAGACTGGGATGTACTTCCAGATTCCTCTTCCCATGAACACTTGTGGGAGACCAAGCCGGGATGCCTGCAGTGGACCACTGCCACCTAATGTGTAGGGGAAGGAACTGTTCCCTGGCCTCCGTTTTTGCTTGTCTGTCCCATGGGACCTTTCTGTCTTGACAGAATGTCATGCCATCGTCCAGCAAGGGTGCACCTCTGTCCTCAGTGGCACTAACGTATAGAAAAATAAAATAAATAAAAGGTCAGTCACCCCAGCACTGACCTGTATGGGCCAACACTTTTAGCATCATCTGTTGTCCTTCAGATAGGTTCCTTCACACCATAATCCTTTGCCTTCTGTGCTTCAGCCAGTTTTGCACCCATTTACATACCTGTTCGATTTAGGTTAATAATAGGCCTCTTACATAAAACTTTACGAAAAGCTTTTTGAAAATCATGATAAATAATATCAGTCATATTATTTTAGGAAAGCTTTTTCACAGTCTTTATTAGATTAACTCTTTTTAAGTGTTTCACATTAATGACTTAAAAAGTTGAATCTACACATGAAACTGAGCTGCTGGTTCTTTTACTTCAAAGTGCTGGGTTCTAAAGCATATTCCAGCAGCACCATATGCAAGGCAGGAACAAACATTAATGAGCATCACCGTATTGCAGAGCATAGCCATGGTTACTCATACTGGGCTTAGAGTCACAAATCAACCTAAACTGCCTACCTATTCAATGTAAAGTGAAATCAGAGTACCCATATAAAACATATGCAGACATAAGGAGAATGTGCAAAGGCTTCACAGATAATAGACTTTGGCCTGAAACTGGTTTGGGTTTCTGGTCTCTGGAGAGTAAGCAGCACTAACTATTGTATCTTCATGCTGCCTATTGTAATTCTAGCTATGTTTGGAACTTCAACCTGAAAGGGTTATTCTACTGTGCTGATGTTTTAAGTGGCCAAAAGATTCATTTCTCTATACTAAAATATATACCTACTATGTCTTAAGATCTATTCAAAAACATTTTTGTTCATAGTATATGTTTCTTTCAGAACCAAGTCAACATGTATGCCAACAATCACTAAACTCAGTATTATGCTATTATTAAATTATTAACTCTAGAGAGGAAATCACCTTTGGAAAATTACTCCTGCCTAATGAATATATACTAAAACCATTCCCATTCATATGCCACATCAAGAGATGGTCTACAGAATTCCA
This sequence comes from Erpetoichthys calabaricus, assembly GCF_900747795.2. Classification (NCBI taxonomy): domain Eukaryota; kingdom Metazoa; phylum Chordata; class Cladistia; order Polypteriformes; family Polypteridae; genus Erpetoichthys; species Erpetoichthys calabaricus. Next base: position 32,094,377 of record NC_041399.2, read on the forward strand.
CTATGGTAGGACAGCTTTCTAAAATGACCTTCAATGTCAATGCAGAAGAAAATGTTGATATTCTGCTACAAATTGTAATAGAGAACTGATGAGTAACCATATATTAAATAGCAGACACTGTAGGGATTAGGTATAGGTCAGATGAAATTATTTTTCTAGAACAATTAAATTTATAAATGGCTTGTGCACGTAAGGTGACCAGATTGTTTAATAATGAAAAGCAGCACCACCATTTGTAGATTAGATAAACTTGATTAATCCCATGAGGAACTGTTCCAAGGTAAAATACAAAACACATTTCATATCTGGGGACAAAACTTGGAAACATCATTTTATTTAGTTTGAGTTGAAACAATGGAAGCATTGTGATTCTCCAACACTAAGAATTAAAAGTACAAGCCAGTACCAGCTAAATCATGGGCACAATTGTGTATGACTTTAATGCTGTAGCTCATATTGATTACATGCCCCAAAAAGCCTACATTATTAGTCAATATAATATTATATTGATTTGTTTTTGTGCTAGTGACAGTTAGTCAACAGCCTTCTTTGCCTCTTTTTTCTATCTCATTTTTGCTTCACAACAATACCTTCACTCACACAGTGTGTAGTTTGTAAAGGTTTCACTGCAATACCCAGTTTGTTCTCCTGATCTGACCCCATGTGACTTCCACCTGTTCCCCAATCTGCAGAGCTACAGTATCTCACAAAAGTGAGTACACCCCTCACATTTTTGTAAATATTTTATTATATCTTTTCATGGGACAACACTGAAGATATGATGTCACTTTGATACAATGTAAAGTAGTCAGTGTACAGCTTGTATAATAACAGTGTAAATTTGCTGTCCCCTCAAAACAACTCAACACACAGCCATTAATGTCTAAATCGCTGGCAACAAAAGTGAGTACACCCCTAAGTGAAAAATGTCTCACTTTTGTGAGATACTGTATGTCCATGGACCACACTATGCCAGATAAAGTTGTTATCACAAGCAAGACCAAGCATTTTATTTGAGTTCCATAGAAAAGCATTGTAAATGTTATAATAAGCATGTTAATGTTCACAGGAACGATGTTGAAAAATAAAGCCTGTTTTTTTCTACTGCTGTTTATCTGAATAGGTCAAGCTTAAACCTATTTCATTACCATTCATTTTGTCATAAGTGAAAATATGTTTCCAATATTTTTAATATAATGTAACGTGTGTAGTTTTTATTTTCCTGACATCATTAGCTGTCCTGAAATTAATATACTGTACATGGAGTTTATAATTACATTAATAAGGTAACAGTCAAATTTTTCTATCTTTTATTACCATTTCCATTTTTTGTTCTTTTACAAACAGCTGCATTGATTCTTGGGATTTAAGTTCTACAAGCTCAGTACTAGTCCAGTAACATCACTGATCCTCACATTTCTGACAATTTATTTGAAAATGGCTGCACCATTTCAAGCTGTGTTTTTTTTTTAAATGCACTTATATGAAAGAGTACTTTTCATTATTAAGGGATAGAAAAATGTGCCTTTTCACCTCTAAATATAAAAAGTTATAAGTGTAATTCATTGAAGATTATTCTGTGTTAAATGTCTTTTGTTATAATCACAGAAGGTTGAACAGAGATATAAACTAGGTTCAAAATCCTTAAAGACGTTTATTAAAGTCAATTAAGATTCATTCTTTCAGTTGCAATAGTAACACAGAATCAACAAAGCACATCTTTACTCAAAGTATCTTGACATCTGGAACAAACCTACTCAGTCATGTTGTTGAAGCCGAAAAGTGCTTAGGTAAGATATTGGGACAACTTAACTATTAGCTAACTAATTAAGCCTGATGATAGTTTCCTCTCATTTGTCAAAATTTGTGTTTTTTATATTTTATGTTGCAAAATCTGAAATTCTTGCACAATTTTTGCTCATTTCTCAGGAACAAAGAGTCGTCACTCTTTTATTAAAAAGTTCTAATGAGAAACATATTTAGCCCAGTCTTTATGTAAGATGGCAGTTTGCCATTACCTCTAGGCAGTGGAAAGCACATACCTAGCAAACAGTGCAAGTCCTTGGAAGTAAGAGACAGAGTGTCACATGACAAGTAAGCTGTAAAATATAAACAAATGTTAAACTTAAGTTAATTACTAAATAACTATGCTGTGGAGAAATCTAGAAATTGTACAAAAAACTCCCAAGGATAAATAGAATCTGAGAGATTGCAGACTGTTTTTCAAACATATACCACTTTGCAGTTCAAAGCATTAATATGATGAAACCCACCAAGGCTTTTAAGACAGAGAGAGTTAGACAGGTTGTCAGGAAGTGTCCAGCTGGGAAGTGGCAAGACCTCTACCATGCTACTAGAGTGTAGGGAAATTTGAACAGGAAATGTCGGTGAAAGAGAATGCCACACTGTCAGTGAGAATGCTACTTTGCAATCCATTGTGGAAATAATAGGGTTAGCTAGGAAGTAGTAGAGTCTTTCATGCATGGTGCCCTGAAAAGAAAACATCCATGAGCTCAAGAGTAAGAGATTCAGATATCCTCAGTCAGTCAGAGAACTAACTCAGAACATTAGAGAGCAAACAGCAAAAGCTGTCATGGTTACTAGATAAGGAGTGGCTATTATCCTTCCTCAGCATGTTTCTATTGTACCTTACTAGGTAGTGGAAGGTGTTCAAGACTAGGTCAACAGTCTGCTTTACTTTGTTCAACATCAAATACTCTTAAACATTGTTACAGACAGTTAAAAATAAATAAAACTAAAAATTTCTATTTTTAAATTTTAAGGTATTAACATATTGGCAATCCCAAACAGATTTCTTTTCTCATTTATAAGTAATGACATGAATCTTAATAAAATATTTACAGTTCATACATCAAGTAAACCAGATTGACTATATGAATAAGCTGGACTGTGGTGTGTGTGTTCATGAAATGGAAAATGGTAATATGTTACCCTATTAATGTAATTATAAAGTCCATATATATTAATTTCAGGACAGCTAATAATGTCTATCCTGAATCGAGGGAAACCAGTTTGCTCTCACCAATTCTTATGGACGACCCTGATTTCATATTTTACTGCTCCAGTTGATTGTGTTCCTCTATAAACTTAACAGGTATAATTAAAAGTCCAAATGTAGCCACTTCGTTTATTGTAATCTACAAATGCTATCACTTTCTGCTTTCTTCTTTGGCAAGAATAGGTAGCCAGAACAGATTATACAGTGGTGCAAAAAAGTATTTAGTCAGCCACCAATTGTGCAAGTTCTCCCACTTAAAAAGATGAGAGAGGCCTGTAATTTTCATCATAGGTATACCTCAACTATGAGAGACAAAATGAGAAAAAAAATCCAGAAAATCATATTGTCTGATTTTTAAAGAATTTATTTGCAAATTATGGTGGAAAAAAAGTATTTGGTCACCTACAAACAAGCAAGATTTCTGGCTCTCACAGACCTGTAACTTCTTCTGTAAGAGGCTCCTCTGTCCTCCACTCGTTACCTGTATTAATGGCACCTGTTTGAACTCGTTATCAATATAAAAGACACCTCTCTACAACCTCAAACAGTCACACTCCAAACTCCACTATGGCCAAGACCAAACAGCTGTCAAAGGACACCAGAAACAAAATTGTAGACCTGCACCAGGTTGGGAAGACTGAATCTGCAATAGGTAAGCAGCTTGGTGTAAAGAAATCAACTGTGGGTGCAATTATTAGAAAATGTAAGATATGCAAGACCACTGATAATCTCCCTCGATCTGGGGCTCCACGCAAGATCTCACCCCGTGGGGTCAAAATGATCACAAGAACCACACAGGAGGACCTAGTGAATGACCTGCAGAGAGCTGGGACCAAAGTAACAAAGGCTACCATCAGTAACACACTATGCCGCCAGGGACTCAAATCCTGCAGTGCCAGACGTGTCCCCCTGCTTAAGCCAGTACATGTGCAGGCCCGTCTGAAGTTTGCTAGAGAGCATTTGGATGATCCAGAAGAGGACTGGGAGAATGTCATATGGTCATATGAAAAAAACTCTACTCGTCGTGTTTGGAGGAGAAAGAATACTGAGTTGCATGCAAAGAACACCATACCTGCTGTAAAGCATGGGGGTGGAAACATCATGCTTTGGGGCTGTTTTTCTGCAAAGGGACCAGGACGACTGATCCGTGTAAAGGAAAGAATGAATGGGGCCATGTATCATCAGATTTTGAGTGAAAACCTCCTTCCATCAGCAAGGGCATTGAAGATGAATCGTGGCTGGGTCTTTCAGCATGACAATGATCCCAAACACACCACCCGGGTAACAAAGGAGTGGCTTCGTAAGAAGCATTTCAAGGTCCTGGAGTGGCCTAGCCAGTCTCCAGATCTCAACCCCATAGAAAATCTTTGGAGGGAGTTGAAAGTCCGTGTTGCCCAGTGACGGCCCCAAAACATCACTGCTCTAGAGGAGATCTGCATGGAGGAATGGGCCAAAATACCAGCAACAGTGTGTGAAAACCTTGTGAAGACTTACAGAAAACGTTTGACCTCTGTCATTGCCAACAAAGGGTATATAACAAAGTATTGAGATGAACTTTTGTTATTGACCAAATACTTATTTTCCACCATAATTTGCAAATAAATTCTTCAAAAATCAGACAATGTGATTTTCTGGATTTTTTTTTCTCATTTTGTCTCTCATAGTTGAGGTATACCTATGATGAAAATTACAGATCTCTCTCATCTTTTTAAGTGGGAGAACTTGCACAATTGGTGGCTGACTAAATACTTTTTTGCCCCACTGTATTATACTGCGATCTTTCAAAGATCGTAACAGAGCAAGTAGTCACTCTCCAGTGCTAAGATACCCACAAGCCAAGTAGAGATGCCCTTTAATGCCTTTCTCTTATGCTGCGATAATAACAGCCATGGAGACAAGACCGCAACACTATGTTAATCAATATGTGGTGGACAACTAACAGGGAGAGAGAACTAGCCTATGGAGACCTGGCCCTTTAAGCGATACCAGGGGCTATTATTTTGGTGTCCCTGTAGTCAGAGTAGGTAATTTGGGACACAAGCAATGTTCTAAAACCACCACAAGAAAAATGCATAAATTCAATCTGATATGTTGAGATTTTGAAGTTCACTTAAACAGAGTCCAGAGTTGTCTCAGTGTATGTGTGAGAGAGAGAGAGAGAATGTGTAGACGAGGGGGAGAGTGCTTTGATATTTTACTTGTTTGAGAAGCCAGTGTGCAAAACCCCCTCACTTTCCAGAGTGGAAGTAGTCTTAATCTTTGTACTTTTTATGTTCATCCTCGCTTTGTGTTTAAAATAAAAATACCTTTGTTGGTATATCCTGTATCTTGGCATTATTCCAGTTCTGGGGAGATGACAAGAGAAGCCTCTCTTCTTTCACTAATGTGAGTGTTGAGATTACTTAATACTTTTGACAAAGTGAATCCTATCTGAGTAATTAATTCTATTCTATTAAAGTCAAAATCTTTTTTTTTTTGTTATAACTTAGCAGTTCTGTGAAGGCAAGATATACTAAGTGTATTAGAGTAAAATATTCTTTCATATTCTAACGAACACATTGCTAAATATACGGTGTATATACAAAGTGGTTTTGGAAATAGTATGACATTTCATAAAGTCATACACTTTGATATAGTATGTGGGCAGTTCATTAATATGTTAACCACGCATGCAAGCAAAACAGCAAATTTCAAGTTTTCACAAGCAGATTAGCCTCCTAAATTTGCCGGGTCTATTTAAATTAAAATGTACTTAACATCAGATGTTTTTCTGATGCTTAGCCTGTATTGCCAATGTAGTGAATGTTTTGCGTTCTCATCTTGAACATTACATACTTACAGTACAGTACAGTGCATCCGGAAAGTATTCACAGCGCATCACTTTTTCCACATTTTGTTATGTTACAGCCTTATTCCAAAATGGATTAAATTCATTGTTTTCCTCAGAATTCTACACACAACACCCCATAATAACAACATGAAAAAAGTTTACTTGAGGTTTTTGCAAATTTATTAAAAATAAAAAAAATGAGAAATCACATGTACATAAGTATTCGCAGCCTTTGTTCAATACTTTGTCGATGCACCTTTGGCAGCAATTACAGCCTCAAGTCTTTTTGAATATGATGCCACAAGCTTGGCACACCTATCCTTGGCCAGTTTCGCCCATTCCTCTTTGCAGCACCTCTCAAGCTCCATCAGGTTGGATGGGAAGCGTCAGTGCACAGCCATTTTAAGATCTCTCCAGAGATGTTCAATTGGATTGAAGTCTGGGCTCTGGCTGGGCCACTCAAGGACATTCACAGAGTTGTCCTGAAGCCACTCCTTTGATATCTTGGCTGTGTGCTTAGGGTCGTTGTCCTGCTGAAAGATGAACCGTCGCCCCAGTCTGAGGTCAAGAGCGCTCTGGAATTTCCCCTTGGGATTAATAAAGTATCTATCTATCTATCTGTCTATATCCACGATGTCTCTGTACATTGCTGCAGTCATCTCTCCCTTTATCCTGACTAGTCTCCCAGTCCCTGCCGCTGAAAAACATCCCCGCAGCATGATGCTGCCACCAGCATGCTTCACTGTAGGGATGGTATTGGCCTGGTGATGAACAGTGCCTGGTTTCCTCCAAATGTGACGCCTGGCATTCACACCAAAGAGTTCAATCCTTGTCTCATCAGACCAGAGAATTTTCTTTCACATGGTCAGAGAGTCCTTCAGGTGCCTTTTGGCAAACTCCAGGCGGGCTGCCATGTGCCTTTTACTAAAGAGTGGCTACTGTCTGGCCACTCTACCATACAGGCCTGATTGGTGGATTGCTGCAGAGATGGTTGTCCTTCTGGAAGGTTCTCCTCTCTCCACAGAGGACCTCTGGAGCTCTGACAGAGTGACCATCGGGTTCTTGGTCACCTCCTTGACTAAGGTCCTTCTCCCCTGATCGCTCAGTTTAGATGGCCGGCCAGCTCTAGGAAGAGTCCTGGTGGTTTTGAAATTCTTCCACTTACGGATGATGGAGGCCACTGTGCTCATTGGGACCTTCAAAGCAGCAGAAGTTTTTCTGTAACCTTCCCCAGATTTGTGCCTCAAGACAAACCTGTCTTGAAGGTTTACAGACAATTCCTCTGACTTCATGCTTGGTTTGTGCTCTGACATGAACTGTCAATTGTGGGACCTTATATAGACAGGTGTGTGCCTTTCCAAATCATGTCCAATCAACTGAATTTACCACAGGTGGACTCCAATTAAGCTGCAGAAACATCTCAAGGATGATTAGGGGAAACAGGATGCAACTGAGCTCAATTTTGAGCTTCATGGCAAAAGCTGTGAATACTTATGTACATGTGCTTTCTCAATTTTTTTATTTTTAATAAATTTGCAAAAACATCATGTAAACTTTTTTCACATTGCCATTATGGGGTATTGTGTGTAGAATTCTGAAGAAAAAAATGAATTTAATCCATTTTGGAATAAGGCTGTAACGTAACAAAATGTGGAAAAAGTGATGCCCTGTGAATACTTTCCAGATGCACTGTATATTCACACTGGTTTGCATTGTGTATTTTATAGATTTCTAATTTCATAACAGCTGGTGCCCACTGTTTCTCCCTCTTTTACAATGAGGCAAAGCTAGGATTCATTTTATATTTAGTAATCCCATCTGTCAGTTCCACTCACAGCTAATGGCTCAATTCATAGTCTGCTGGTCCAGATGGGAATAACCCTTATGTGGTATATAGATAATTGCATCTACCATCCCGGTCTTTGTCCAGTAATTGGCTCAAGTGGTCTTTCACACAAATGCTTATATAGTTCAGAACCAGCCTCTTGAAGGCCTTCATGATACGGGGCATGAGAGCCACTGGTCTGCAGGTGAAGATGCACCTGCCTTCTTTGGAAATGTAACAGTACGGGATGTTTTCCACAGCAACAGCACTTTCTGAACCCTTAGTGAAAGACTGAACAAGTAACAAAGGGTACCAACATCAGCACAGGCCTTAACAAGACTACTGATAAGTATGAATTCATGTACTGCAGAAGAAATTTTAAAGATCATTTATTAAGTAGAAGTACAGTGGCATAAACTAGCCTTGTGAATTGCAAACTGTTAAATTTCTGTATCAGGCTATTCTAGACTAAGAGGCTGGCTCTAAACTACTGTATGTGAGAATTCCTGTGAAAATAAAATAAATGCTTTTGGGTGTCTGCATGAGATTTCCCTGTGATAAATTGCTACCCCATGCAGATTTGGTTTTTACTGTATATCTGATTCTGTCAGGATACCTTGCTGACCCCATGACCCTGGATTGGGAACAACAAATTCAAAATATAGATGGAAAATTGATAATATAAATTAATGGGAAAACGTATTAAATGTTTGGATAACTAGGTAGCACACACACTCAACATTTGTTTATGCCCACCCTCACACATATGAACAGCTCTAACATTTGAAATTGTCAGTAGACAAAACTTCAATCAAATCTTATTTCTGAGCTTTAGAAAAGAAAAAAAAGCTATTTGACTAAGAAAAATGCTAATAAGTTAAGAACTTTGGCTGGGTAAGTGCCAGTGGTCCTTGATGGTCAACCTGGCTATAAGGTACTGATTCTCATTAAAGAGGCAATATGTCAGTATGTGTTAATGGAAATGAATAAGAATCACAGAGACAGCTGGGAACATCAACAGAGGTTTTAACAAAACACAGGTCGAGGGTGTGCTGTCATGAATTTTTCTCAGTTCTTAATTCACTATTTTGTAAAATAATATGTATTTTCCAGAAGGATTAAAAATTTTAATATTGTATTGGTTTCAAGAACAGACATTAAATAACAAATCCATTTAATCCATCTTAGTTCACAAGAGGCCTAAATCTAAAAATGCACCCTTGAAATTAACAACATGAAATATATGAATATTTTATTGTTTGAATATAAAACTCTTTGTAAGGAGGTCTACACCTTCTGAAACATTTGAATATATTGAGACACAAAAACGTATCATTTATAAGGTATAGTCTATAAATATTGAAAAGTGTTGACAGGTTGGTTGCACTTGCAAATAAGAATTTTACTGTACTTTGTACATGGTAATACTACTACTACTATTACTACTCCAGGTGAGTGTCATGGGGGTGTTATTGTAATGCAACAGTTAGCACTGCTGCCTCACAACTATAAACTTCTGGGTTAAAATGTAAAGTTGGGCACTCTGTTGAGTTTGCATGTACTGCCCCTATCTAGGTGGGTTTCCTTTGGGAACTTTCTTCATGTTCCATTAATTGACAACTGTGAATTGGCTATTGAGTATGAATGTGTTAGTGAGTAGCATGGGAAGGATTAGAGCCCCAACCAGGTGGGTTTCTGCATTGTGCATAATGTAACTGGGATAGGTTCTTATTTCTAATCTCATTCCTGTATCATTTTGTTAAACACTGTTAAATTCCTATATATGCAGCTGGTACTTATTTATATAATGCTAAGGTTATGTTCTGTTTATTTGTTTACTTACTCATCATTTGTAAGGATTTTATTGAGATGAATAAAATATGTAAAACATATAGATCTTCATTATGTTAAAATTAGATCAAATACCCAACCTTTTCCACCCAATTAGAGAACATTGGAAAAAAAGATTTGTTATGAAATAATCACTCAAAGATGCTCAAATAGCCAAAATGTTAGAAACGTTTGGCATGCTCAATTATTTCATAAATATCTACCAGATTCTTACAAAAGGCTTTTGAATTTTTTCTTGTAAAGTGAATTTAACTCTTTCTAAAATATATTAAACATATTAACAACTTATAATGAAAAACCAGTGATGAAGTTGCAACATTAAAAAGTTTCACATCTCTCTATTATAAAAAAAAATCCTGGAGAGAAACAGTAGTGCACCAAGACGTGATCTTCATGTTAAGATCACAGAAGACAGTTAAAAGACCAGCGAGGACCTTAAACATGAAACATTGTGCCAAGAGATTAACCCAGGACCATCTCGCGATGACGTAGAACATGAGATTCTTGCAAGACATGCCCTACTTACAATCAATATCAAATAAGAAAAAGGGGCAGCAAAACATTCAGTCTTGTGAAGGATTTTAGCACACACAGATCCAGGGTCTCAGCATATATAAAGCGTATAAGGACAATACGTTATAAATGAAACGTCGACTACTAAGTGAAGAAGAAAGCAGCGCGGAGAAAAGAGACTCAAAGCGTCGGAGAGAAAAAAGAGAAAAAAAGAAAAAATAATCTAGGTGCAAATTCAGAAAATAAGAAAAGTAATTATCAGCCCATAACAAGTGGAATTGAAACAAAGCACGTCCAATCGGGCTCAGAATTAAAAGACAGAGTAAAAGATAAAGTAGAACTTCACAAACACGTTCACAAACGTTGGCACTATACACATGCAGAGCAGATTATGAAAGCAGTAGAATTCGAAAGGCTCAAAAAAAAAAAAAGTATGCGCGATACAAATGTGGAGAAAGTTAAAGAATATGAAAGCAGGAAAATTAGAAAGTATAAAAAAAGAAAGTAAAGATTGCAGTAGCACAAACAAACGGAAATTATTACTCGAAAAAGGGAAAATAATCACCACGGACCAGGTGTCATTGAAAGAAAGCAGGACAAAGCGAGGTCAGAAATAAAAAACAGAGTAGAAAACAAAGTGAAACATCATAAAGAGGTTACAAAACAAAGGGGCCAAACACATGCAGAGCAGGTTAGAGATAATGAAAACTGGAATTCAAAAGACTCAAAAAAATATGAAAGCAGAAAAAAACGACAATGTCAAAAAAAGAAAGTAAACATCGCATTAGGGCAAAAAAAGAGAAATTATTACTCTGAGAAATAACAAAAAGGCGAATAGAGATCAAATATATGGACACAGGTGATATGTCAGAAGTATGTAAATATTGTAAGGCTTTGAAGTTTAAGTCAGAGAATTTCAAAAATGTGTTTTGCCTCACATGCACTTATTGGTTACTTTGCAAAAAAAATTATTACCTGCTGATGATGTAAATCGCTTTGTCTGTGCTGAAATTCCAAACAGAGAAACCTATCCTGAATTATGGTACAAAGTCATTAAACACATGTCTCACTGACCTTATTTAAAAGATTCTGCATATTGGGACTCGAAAGATTCCAAATATTGTTTTTACAGAAATTCTGAAATAAAAGTGAAATTAATGAAATAGCCACAATTCAAAGAAAAAAAAATCTTAAAAGTGTGTATCCGGAAAACCAAACACAGGGGTTGGAGAATGAAGCGAGCAGGGGGCGAAGCCCCCTAGTGTATATAAATATTAACTACGTAATGATCAGGGACTTTAAAGAAACTTTGCCAGCATTTCAAACTTTCTCATTATTGACAGTAGAAATGATACTTTATAGCTGTGATAAAGATATATAGGTAGTATTCAGAATATATGGTAGTGTTTTGTCTATGTATTCTAAGACTGGGTTATAAAGAGGGAATCTTTTTAATATTAAAGTAATAGATGGAAGTCTGCCTTAGATATATTACAGTTTTTCACAGTATTTTGGAAACATGGTTTTAAATTATTCACTGCATACATTTCTGTTAACTCAGACTGTAATGCATCTGTGTCAAGATCCTACTTGTGAGAGATGTCACCAGAAACTTGTTTTGCTGGGTCACTTGTGTTGGGAATGTCTTCTGCTGAGACTTTATTAGAATGATTATTTTAACCAGACAGTCTTGGGTTCACAATAATCTTTAATCCTTTAAAATCTCTGTTTAAAGTAGCACAGTGGGACATTAATGAATGTTTTATTCTGATAACTTAGACCACACGGTTAGCAAATCATTTTAGCTGGAACAATCCTTACTCACCTACCATAACACAATGGGAAAAAGATGTTCCATTGTACATAAAACTAACAATTTTATGTGATCTTTTTCATCCTAGTCCTGCCCACTTCTTCTCAATCTGGATTTTATTTTTGTAATTCAGTACATCCATTGTTTATTCTGTTTGTTTATTATGTTTAATGTACTGTAGTGTGTTAGCAGCTCCTTTTCCCACATTACTCAAAATGCCCCCCATCGGCTCTTGGATGGCAGCATCTCTGCACCTGTAGTCATGATGATGTGTCATGAAGATTAATGCTGTGTGTTTCTGGCATAGTTTGATGTTCCATTTGGCATTTTTTTTAAGATATCTGTAACATGCATATTGTGTGAATGGATAACAAGTAATTGTCTTAGTCAGTTTTAAGAAACAGCTAAAAACACACTTTTTCAGTCTAGCTGGTTTTTAACACTGTCTGCATGATAGGCTTGTTTCTGTTTTCATTTTACATTGTTATTTTATAATTTTTTTTACTTTCTTGATGTATCTTTGAGATGCATTCATCATGTACAGAGTATTTATTATTACTAGCTGTATTGATTTCTTAATGCAATGGGCTTAGGTTACATTACTGTTGGTTAATCAGGTGTATCACAGGTACAGTACTATGTAAGTAAATAAGTGCTCTTCTGTATACAATACTGTATGTGTTGTTGAGCTAATATTATTGGTATGCTGTGTGGTGTCGTGGTTAAGCCTTCAGTGGTTAGGACTTCAAACCCTGAGGTTGAGGGATCAAATCCTGCTATTGACACTGTTTGACCATGAGCAAATCATTTCATTTGCCTGGACTCCCAACTGGAGGAACAAATGAAATGTTACCAAATATATATCAAAAATGTTGTAAGCCGCCTTGAATAAAGGTGCCAGTCAAAATAATAAGTAATAATAATATTAGGTCACTGAAGCTGCTTACTGTTGAACACGCTATGCACAATTGCTCATTAGTAAAACATATCTGCATTACATCAATTCTTGCTTTTCCTAGTGACTTGCTTTTTGTTGCTGTTCACTGCAAAACACAGTTTTATAGGAAAGGGACACATCCATGCTAATACTAAAAAAATGTACTGTTGGCAATCAGTATCAACTTCACATCTTTTGGGATGTGGGAAGAAATTAAAATACCAAAAGAAATCCCATGCAGACACAAGAAGAATGTACATTCCAACTTAGAGTAAAGAGCAGAAACTACTGCTATACAGTGCATTTCCACAATTAATATAAAAATTAGAATAACATCAGTCATTTAATATACAGATTTACCTCAGATGTACTGTTAATACCAGTTGTTTGTTGAACTAGATAAGGTATAACAAGCTAATAAATACATAATGAGAGTTGCATTATACATTGATAAGCAGCAGTTGCAAAAAGTAGAAATAGAGAGAACATGCAAACTCCACACAGAAAACAAAAGACCTTGGAGTGAACAACAGTACTACCTGCTATGCCTACTGCTTTTAGAAAAATTACATTCAATGATATTCCTGACTTTCACCCAAGTCTTTTACTGTGAATTTTAGTTGTCTGGTATTTCCATATGTTATATGTGTACTTTCTCATTGCAACCTTTTATTCAGTTTGATTATTGTTCTTGATTGATATACACATTAAAAATGATTACATTTTAGAGCTTAAGAGAGAAATGAATTGGCACTGCATCAAGAGTTGGTACCTAATGATGCTGTGAAAGACTATGCCTCCTTTTTATCGTAAGATTGGATTAATCAGGTTTATTAAATGGATGAAAAGCTAAAGTCTTCAATATGCTTGCAACATAATTGAATTCATTTAGAATTGTTCATCTCATACAAACTTAGACCATCACATATGTCCCCCTGATTAGACCCTGCTTGTCAGAAATACTTTATTTTTAAGTACTTGGTCTTCCTGACCACTGGTTTTGGTTATGTTGTCTGCTTAAGGTTTAAATCATCATGTGCTCCCTTTCTTGGGGTAACACTGCTCTACTCTTCATATTACCTGTAAATGCCAAAAAGGGACACTGCTTTGTTGGGCCTTTGAGCAAGGCCCTAAACCTGCAATTGCTGAGCGCTTTGAGTAGTGAGAAAAGCGCTATATAAATGCAAAGAATTATTATTATTAATCTGTTCAACTACAATATTCAAAACCCACTTATTAGGGTACAATGGGAAAATAGTGTCATGTACTACTTCATTTTCTCTAATTTTATTAAGAGGAATAATTTAGCAATGCTTCAGTTTATGGTAGCCCTTCATTTATAATACCTTCAACTAGCAATCACTGAACAAGTTAAGCTTCTGCTTCTGCAAACCTTTAACCATGTAATTTTTACCATACTGTGTGCTATTCATTCAGAACACTGTATTGTAAAATTACATGTAACTTTTCTTTTTTACATGGACCGTCTAAACTATGAATAAAGGAGGTTAGGTAAGAGCCCAAAAAGGGTGGATACATTTCCTGATTGGAGGAAAGCCAACAGAGGATCTAACTGAGAGAGCTTTCTTTGATTAGGTAAAGGTCTGCAGTATTTACAGTGGTCTGTAACAGGGAGCTAATGGGTTAATGGTTAAATGGCCATCTTCCCTTTGATATGAAAGTAAATAATTCAGGAAAATAAGGTCTCACCTTATCTAGCCTAATGAATGGGCAGCTGCAATTGAAACTATCCCAATTCTTGTACTTGAAATTCTTGAAGTCGTTTTGAAATTTTTCCATCCATTCATTTCTCTTATCCTGTTCAGGTTCACAGGGTGCTTCTATAGTAGTTTTTAGAAAGTCATATCATGCATTTTTGGGAATGATGGCATACATAATACGATAATACTTTTGGAACAGTTTATACTTCGAAAGTCGTTGCAATAGCCATTCTTTATGCATCAGCTATGAATAGGGTACAAAAGAAATGAATATTGGGTTAAGGGCACATAGGGAGGTCAAGTGAACCTTGGAATGTCGTGCTATCCTGTGAAGCAGGTACTTCATTACTATGGTAGGACCTTCGGAACCTTATGAAGAGTATATGTACAGTACATAGATTAAAAATCAATCTCCATATTTTTAAATTCTGATACGTCTTTGTTATATTATGCAGAGTATATTTTGGCTATGGAAGTATGACTTAATTAAAGATAGTTTGCCTTTAGCTGTGATTTTATCTCCAATTTAGCCAATTTAAACTTTCATTCAATCAATTTATGAGCCAGTGGTTTCCATTATTCCATTTATTTATTGGAATTATATACTGTTTTAGCAGTTTCATTTTACAAGGCAGGTACAAACTTTAGACAACATGGCAGTCACACGGAACTTTCACAAATTCTCTCAGATGCACTTAGTACTGGGCCAATCAGTATCGCCAGCTAGTGTAATATGCTTGTGTTTGGGAGAAATCCATAGAAATCCAGAGAAATTCCCCAGAGCTAGAAAACACCACACATACATACAGTGGATAGGGAATTGACCCCTCATCTAAGGAGCTGTGTGGCTACAGTTACGTCTGTGCTAGTGTGTGTTTCTAGCAATAAATGCAGTATACATTAATGAAGAGCACAAAGATGAAAATCTCCAAATTTTGTAGTAAGAAGAAGTTTGAAAATATTCCATATGTGTTTTATAATTATATGTATTTTATGTAAATTTTTTAAAGCTGATACAGTTGTCTCAGTAATTTATCTTTAAACAAAAAAAAAAACTTTTTTAAAACATAGTGGAGGTTGAGTTAAAGAAACAAAAAAATGTTAATTTTCTTGCTTAATGGTCAGCTCTTCTTCTAATAAATCTCACAGTCTGAATACATAAATCCTATTGTACAGTATATCAAAACTCTGCTTCCTTTTTCCACCCTAGGTATCATTACCCAGTGCCTAAGATATTTTATGTGCAGCTGACCGTGGGGAATAGTGAGTTTATAGGGGAAGGAAGGACACGTCAGGCTGCCAGACACAGTGCTGCTATGAAAGCCCTCCAAGCACTTCGGAACGAGCCCATTCCTGAAAAGCCACCTCAGGTAAATGTCAAATGAAGTGTTGATGATGTATTGTATTGTGAACTCCCCACTTTTATTTTAATATTTCAAGTTGTAAAAGTATTGTTTAATTCTTTCTTCTGCACTGCTTTAATAGAGATGAGTAAAAAAAGGTTGTAAGTAATTCACCTTTTGGTGAATTACCTTAATCTCAAACTAAAAAAAATGAGTTAAATCCAACTTTAATTGACATAAATTTATTCTGAAAAAAAAAATAATCTCTCATTAAGAAATAATTATTTTTAACAAAAATACATATGCCACAATTATTGGCATCCCTGGAGAATCTTATGAACACAGTGTAACCAAAGCATTTTTTCCTTTTATATCTGACTTTCTTAACTTGATCAGAATGCGTATAAACTTTCAAACAGTAATCCATGACTTCCTGTTTTTCTGATGTATAAAAGTGAGGTGGCACTGAAGCCAAACTCCATCCATCCATCCATTGTCCACCGCTTATCCGAAGTCGGGTTGCGGAGGCAGCAGCCTAAGAAGGAAACCCAGACCTCCCTCTCCCCGGCCACCTCCTTCAGCTCCTCTGGGGGGACCCTGAGGCGTTCCCAGGCCAGCCGGGAGATATAATCCCTTCAGCATGTCCTGGGTCTGCCCCGTGGCCTTCTCCCAGTGGGACATGCCAGGAACACCCCCCTAGGGAGGCGTCCAGGGGGTATCCTGACCAGATGCCCGAACCACCTCAACTGGCTCCTCTCAATGCGGAGGAGCAGCGACTCTACTCTGAGTTTCTCCCGGATAACTGAACTCCTCACCCTATCTTTAAGGGAAAGTCCAGCCACCCTGCGAAGAAAACTCATTTCGGCCACTTGTATCCACGATCTTGCTCTTTCGGAGTCCTCCAGCTCTGCCTCCTCAAAGAAAGACATGCTGGTGGGATTGAGAAGATCCTCGAAGTTTTCCTTCCACTTGTCAATAACGTCTGCAGTTGAAGTCAGCAGGGCCCCATGTCCACTGTACACAGTGTTGGTGGAGCACCTCTTTCCCCTCCCTAGGCGCTTGACGGTTTTCCAGAACCTTCTCAGTGCCAACCGAAAGTCATTTTCCATGGCTTCCCCAAACTATTCCCATGCCTGAGTTTTTGCTTCTGCAACAGCCGATGCCGCCACACGCTTGGCCCGCCGGTACCCCTCAACTATCTCTGGAGTCCCACTGGTCAACCAGACCCGATAGGACTCTTTCTTCAACTTGACGGCCTCTCGAACCTTGGGTGTCCACCACCAGGTTCGTGGATTGCTGCCGCGAGAGACACTGACAATCTTGCGGCCACAGCTTCGTTCTGCTGCTTCGACAATGGAGGCTTGGAACACAGCCCATTCAGACTTAATGTCCTTCGCCTCCCTCGGAATGAGATTGAAGTTCTGCCGGAGGTGTCAGTTAACACTAGAATTACCAGAGCCTACGAAAAAACTCATAGATCCGTCCCACCTTAAATCACTTCACACTTCTCCATCAGCGTCTTTTTTCCTGTAAATGTGTTAATAAGCAGCAAGCAGCCTAATATCACATCCCCCACCGCCGCACAGTTTTCTCACCTCAGATCTGTTTACCTGCGTGTCAGTTGCTTGGAGTTGTATAGAGTGAGAAGTCAAGCAAAATAACACCTTTTATAAATACTATATCGTTATTTGGAACACATGCATTTCATGTGTGTTCCGTGTCTACAACGATCTATGTAAACACATCGTTAAAACAGAAACGTTTTTCATGTTTTAGTAATAATTGACAAAATGTAGACATGAAGTTTATAATGTGTGAAGCCTGAAGTCCAAATATCAAATAAACACTTCCACAAAAGGTACAAATATAACAGAACAAGTGTGCTTTTATTCAAAAACTAGACATTAAGCCCGTTACAATAACGGGTGCTAGAACAGTAGTCCATAAACATTAGTAGGAACAGTCTATATTAAATGGCAAGGGACATTTTACCTCATTAAATTTTTTCCGTAAAATGCCTGTAATTTTCTCTGACAGTAATACTGGCTTTGCTGTCCGTAATATGCATTTAATTTTCTGTCACAACAGTGGGCAATCAGTAGATTCTCCCCAGCAACTGATTTAATGTGCGTGAAAATAAATCTACTTTTAAAAGTCTTTGTATTGTAATATCATGAAAATTCGTATATTTAGGAAAACCCCTTCAACGACTGACACTTTACACTTTCCCGGGCCAAGCTTCTTAATCGCAAATCTGACATCCTCAGAGTGAACACTTGCGGAGACCAGCTTCCCCACTGTTGTGCATCTCAGTACCCCATTGGATTTTTCGTGTTTTACACTCTTGCACAACAATGAGAAAGCTAGTCTCCACGTCTCAGTACCTGATTGGATTTTTCGTGTTTTATGTATTAGGTCTTAGCTCATTTACCGAAATCCGATTGGATCAGCCACGCTGATATTTTATAGGTCCCGCCCTCTCTGTCTTGTGTGACGTGTCAGGAGGCCTTTGAAGCATCGCACCGTGCCCCACACATGCGCACTTCACCAGAAGACACACACACATGGACACTGGACGCACACAGGGGTTCTATTAAAGAGGATATAACTGCGTTAGGGTGACACGCATTTACTATGACTGCTTCCGTGGCGCAACGGTATAAGCTGTTGACTGGTAATCAAAACTTCACGGGTTCAATCCCCGACGAGTCCATTTTGAGAAGTGAGCTGCTAGTATTCTTACTATTTTAGAATATAAAACATATACTTGATTTAAGTCTGTAACAGCTGGTGTAAATATATGATACTTGTAAAGATTAGGTTTGTTTTTTTTTTTTTAATTCAGTTTCATTCTCTGTCGCGTTCACGATTCCACCCCCAACCCCCCCATCTGAGACACTGCTGTTTTCACATAAAGACGCAGCGCTATAGCTCTGCAGTCTACTTGTAACTTTACGCTGTAGGAAGTAAGCAAATAAACCAAGGTAAATGAGTAAATAACATTTGATCTGGCTCTTATATACAAAGTACAGTGACGGCAGCTTCCACCTGCAGCTATAGACTGTTCAGTTCGCAAGCGACTCTCCAAGCTAGTGTTTACATCTGGACAGTGTATGTGCCCTAAAAAGAAGTTTGACTGCATTCTCGTACCAATGCTTGCGAACTGAAGTGTCTGCGTGCACTTTTCTTGGCATTACACGTGTATTTTTCGAGCATGCCCTTGTCGCTCAAACACAGGAAGCTCTGCAGTGTACTTGTGACTTTACGCTGTAGGAAGTAAGTAACTAAATCCAAATAAATAACATTCGATCTGGCTTTTATGTAAGTAACATATAAATGTTGATGTATAAGTATAACAAAACAAGTGCCCTTTTATTCAAGACTATAACCGAAGAATAAAGAAAGCAAGTTACAGTAGGCGGTTGATACGACAGCTTGCGTGGTGCAATGCTAAGAACTGCTGATTTCCGTTCCGTGCTATATAAAATCATCACATTCAAATATTAACAGTTCCCACACACCCAAGGACCGTCCCTCCTACATTTACGACATGTGTACTTGTTGCAGTGTACACACCTCTTTGTGCTGTGGTTCCTATTACACTGAACGAGCCCCTGGCACTGTACTTTCTTCCCTGGGGGAAGCTGAGATCTTAGAACTGAAGCTTGTTGATGCTGCATCATCTTTTCTTTTTCCATTGCCTTTCCATGTTCAAAAAATACACGTGTAATGCCAAGAAAAGTGCATTTACAGGACAAAAGACGCAGATGGAGAAGTGTGAAACGATTTAAGGTGGGACGGATCTACGAGTTTTTTCGTAGGCTCTGGTAATTCTAGTGTTAAAGATCTTTCTGACCGGTTCCTCTGCCAGACGTTCCCAGCAGACCCTCACTATACGTTTGGGTCTGCCTGGTCTGTCCGGCAGCCTCTCCCGCCATCTGATCCAACTTACCACAAGGTGGTGATCAGTTGACAGCTCAGCCCCTCTCTTCACCCGAGTGTCCAAGACATAAGGTCGCAGATCCGAGGACAATATTACAAAATCGATCATTGAGCTGTGACCTCAGGCATCCTGGCGCCAAGTGCACTTATGGACACCCTTATGCTCGAACATGGTGTTCGTTATGGACAATCCATGGCCAGCACAGAAGTCCAACAACTGAACACCACTTGAGTTTAGATCGGGGATGCCGTTCCTCCCAATCACACCTCTCCAGGTTTCACTGTCATTGCCGAAGTGAGCATTTAAGTCTTCCAGCAAGACAATAGAGTCCCCAGGAGCTGTGCTTTGCAGCGCTTCCTCCAGGGACTCCCAAGAAGGCTAGGTACTCTGAACTGCCGTTCAGCGCATAAGTGCAAACAACAGTCAGAGTCCTTCACCCAACTCGAAGGCGCAGGGAAGCAACCCTCTTGTCCAATGGGGAGAACCCCAACATGCAGGCCTTGAGCCGGGGGCCAGAAGCAAGCCCACTGCTGCCTGTTGCCTTTCACCCACAGCAACTCCAGAGTGGAGCAAAGTCCAGCCTCTCTTAAGAGGAATGGTTCCAGAGCCCAGACCGTGTGTAGAGGTGATCCCAACTATATCTAGCCGGTACCTCTCAACCTCTCGCACCAGTTCAGGCTCCTTCCCCACCAGAGAGGTAACATTCCATGTCCCAAGAGCCAGTTTCAGTAACCGAGGGTCGGAACGCAAGGGCTCCCGCCTTTGGCCACCAGCTATATCACATTGCACCCGGCCCCTATGGCCTCTCTTGCAGGTGGTGGGCCCACAAGAAAGTGGAACCACGTTGCTCCTTCGGGCTGAGCCCGGCTGGGCCCCATGGTCAAAGGTCCAGCCACCAGGTGCTTGCCAGCAAGCCCCTCCCCCAGGCCTGGCTCCAGGGTGGGGCCCCGGATACCCTTTCCCGGGCAAGGGAAACGCCGATCCTTGATTTAAATCCATGTGGGGTTTCAGGATCGAGTTATTCGGGATCTTCACCTCAGACCTTTTTGCCTTGGGAAACCCTACCAGGAGCATGTAGCTCCCGACAACATAGCTCTGAGGATCACTAGACCGCGCAAGCCCTTCTGCCACGGCAAAGCCTCGATCCAAGAAGCCAAACTCCCTTGTTTATTCATCAACATGGGAAAGATAAGAGAACATGCAATTGAAATGAGAGAATAGTGTGTTGACCTTCGTAAGTCACCTTAAAATGCACATATCCACAGTTAAGGCAATAATTAAACTTTAAATCAACCTGGAACTGTTATCAACTTGCCTAGAAGAGGTTTATTTTGCCCCTCTGTATAGTGAGCCGGAATGGTAAGAGAGGTAAAAAAAATTTCCAAGGATAACTGTTGTAGAAATACAAAGTAGTATCTTGGGGTTACCAATAATTCTCCATAACTACCATCAGATGCCATCTCCATGCCAACAGATTATTTGAAAGAAAACTGTCAGGAAAAAAAACTTTCCTATCATTTAAAACAAATATGTCAGCACCTGGAGTTTACTAAATGCAAACTTGAAAGTTGAGCATTTTGGCAAAAAACACTCAAGTTGTGTTTGGCATAAAACAATAAGGATGGCTATAGCAAAAAGAACCTGTTAAGTATGGTGGATATTCTGTGATGTTGTGGGGCTGTTTTCCTAAAAGATGCCCTGGGATACTTGTTAGGGTACATAACATCATTGACTCCATGAAATACCATAGGATTTCAAATTTAAATATGGCTGCTTCTGCCAGAAATGAAAACTGGGTCACCATTAGATCCTCCAGCAAGACAATGATCCAAAGCATTAAATCAGTATACAAATGGTTAAAGGAACACAAAATCAGCCCTCGGCCATGGTCGTCTCAGTCCCTAGACCAAAGCCCCATTTAAAACCTGAGGAAGAGAGTACACAAGAGAGAACCTAGAGCCATGGAGGATCTGGAGAGATCCCGTAAATGTGAATGGTCTGAGATCTTCTGCTCTATATTCTCCAATCTTATAAGATGTCATAGTAAAAGACTCAGTTTTATTGTCAAAGGGAGTTTGCATAAAGTATAAAATGCAGGAGTGCCAATAATCGTGGCACATTTTTATTTTGTTAAAAATCATTATTACTTGATTAGGAATTTTTCTCAGAGTAAATTTACTTCAGTTACAGGTTGGATTTCTCTCATGTTTTCAGTGTAAGAGTAATGCAATTCACCAAGAGGTGATATTTTATAAACTTTTTACTTATCTTTACCAGGGGTGCCAATAATTGTTACGGAGACTGTAGTTGTTTACAGTTTTTGATCACATAGCTATATAACACTTGTCAGTGACACAGAGGAGGAGGACTACTTGGGCATTTCATTTCTAATGAAAATCTGAGTCATGGGCCCTCCAGGGTATAAGACTAAAGAATAGAACAATTTATTTTTAACCAGACTAAAAAGAAGTCTGATTACTCAGTGGCTGAATAATGTGCTTAATTAAAACAGTCATTATTAAAGATCACAGGGACATCTGTGTTGGTCAACATAGGTCAGTGGTTCTCACGTTTAGCCCTAGGGTTGACTCTGACTGCAGGTTGTTGTCTCCAACAACTTCTGCTTTTAACTGGATCCCTACCTTACAATTAAGGTTATTATTTATCAGTTTCTGTCTTTTGGTGTCAATGCAGATATTAAAGAAAAGCTGAGTTTGCTAGTTTTTTATTGAAATGTGGCAAGCATTTCTATATGTTATATGGGAATGATTTAACACTTTTTATATTGGTGTTTAAGATTTTTATCATTATCATCATGATTTTCATTTAAAGCTATGTCAACAATTCAAATATTTCTAAATTTCTTATATATACTTCTCAAATTCTATACTTTTCCGAATACAGAGTAAGAGAACAATAAAACTTCAGCCAGGTAAACAGTGACATCATGTAGAGGTAAAATGAATCACTGATTGTCAAACTTACGGTAGTAAAAGCCATCAGTCACAGTGGGCTACCAATACTGAAATTGAGATTGTTCAGAGTGCTTTAAATTATTCGGTATGGCTAACCCCATGCTATAGTTTGGAATTATGCCCATCCTTTGCATATAACACTTGTTTGATTTTGCTTCTAACTGCCTGGTTTTGAAAAGTTTGAACTTAGCAAGGCAAACTGAGAAGCTTGTTAAAAAATCTTTCATTTAGACAACCCTAAACAGTTTATTCACCCCTTATTGAAATTTCAGCTTTTTAAGGACATCAAAAGCATCTACTGTACTATTTCCCTCCATAATGTTAAGTGCTTCTCTTTGTTATTTAGGAATAAACTTTTTGGTTTTATTTATGTTTTGATCTTCTGGTGTATTTTTTTTAATGACGTCACTTCAGTCCATCACTGCAATCGATAGGGACACAACTGTTATTGCTGGGTGTATATATGTGCACATATGTTGGAGATTTATTTAATGGTTGGCTGTATTATTTAAGGGCAAGTTCCACACTAGTACTTTATCTGATCTTTGTTGATGAAAAGTTTGAAATGAACACATATCATGTTAGACATCTTTCACATTAAAAATGTTAATTGTAACTGGTAATATTTAAGTGAAAAGGCAAATAAATCATTATGGGATTATACTGATGTTCCGATCTAACCAGTCACATGCTGAATCCTGTGCAAAGGTAATTTTCTTTAACCTGCCATTTCTGAATGTGATTCTACTTAACCCTAAGTAAAATCAGCTGTTCTTGTTGTATTTCACTGATGGTTTCACTTCAATAAGAGTGTGTGAACTGATTCCAATTATTGTGTGACAAGTTAAACAAACATGGCAAGGGCTTGACAATACTTTGAATCTCTAGCACGACATTTTTAATATACCTAAAATGGGAGAAAATTAGTGATGGACTTATAACATTTAAGTCAAGTCGAGCTGTTTTACTGTTATACCATCCATCCATAGTATTTCAGATACAGTGGCATGAAAAATGTACCCAAGGACTGCGGTGCAACAGAAGTAAAGAACTATACTATAAATAGATAAATAAATAATGATAATTTGAAATAGTACTAAATAATAACAACAACAACTAATGATTTAAAACAACTGTAATTGGTTGGTTGGGCAATTGTAACAAATATACTGCATATAAATAAGCTTTTAGGAGCAGATTTGAGGGCAGGGAGGCAGCACAGAGTTCAGAGTCCAAACAGCTAAGGGGTAGAAGCTGTCAGAACTGGTTTGGATACTACAGTACCTTCTGCCAGATGCAAGTGGGACAAAGAGACTGTGGGAAGGGTTGGAGCAGTCCTTCACAGTGCTGTTGGCTTTGTGGGTGCAATGTTTTATAAAGATACCTTTAATGAAAGGCAGAGAGGTTCTGATTATTTTTTCTGCTGTGTACACTATTCATTTTAGGACCTTACATTTGGAGACACCGCCATTCCAAATCAATGATGGAGCTGATCAGATCGCTGTCTATGGTGCTCCTGTAAAATGTGTTGAGAGCAGGTGGAGGTGGGCTTGCTCTTTTCAGTCACTGAAAGAAGTGGAGACGCTGCTACATTTTCTTGGCTCTGGAGGTGGTGTTAAATTGACCAAGTAAGGTCAGCTGCTAGGTGCACACTCTGGAATGTGGTGCTGTTGACCAGTTCCACCATAGAGCCCTTGATGTGTAGTGGAGTGTAGACAGCATGGGTCTTCTGAAGTCAACAATCATCTCTTTTGTCTTGTCCAAATTAAGAGACAAATTTTTGCACTCGCACCAGACCACCAATCTCCATTCTGTAAGCTGACTCATTCCCATTGCTGATAAGACCCACCACCATTATGTCATCTGTAAACTTAACGGTGTTAGAGCTGTATGCGACTGTGGAATCTTGAGTCAGCAGAATAAACAGAAGTGGGCTGAGTACATATCCCTGGGGAGGACACCAGGGCTCAGCATGATGGTACTGGAGGTGGTGTTTAGGTTTTAAGAGATGACAGATAGGGTGTTTTTGGAATATTTTTCCAGCATAGTGTCCAGATATCAATTCTGTACAAAGTCAAGAAGTGTGTTCATATGTATCGTGCTGAAGTGATTTGTCAAGATTTTTACATGTATAAGAAAACAAGCTACAACAATATACAATTGGGGCACTGGATAGTAAACTTCATATAACTGCACACTTTGGTCAAAGAAAAATTACCAGACTTTTTGAATGAATGGCAGCCAGTGCTGCAGGTTGTTGTCTTCTAAAACATTAGACAGAGTTCTTCTGGTGGTGGCATCTTTTTATAATGTCCCAGAAGGAAGGTGCAGGGTCAGATGGCAGAAGCAGAAGTAGAGGTCTTTGTGTAACAATTAACAGTGTTACTGGGTTAGTGAAGAGAAAATCTTTGCTAATTTTGGTGTATATTCAAGGTAACAGATGAAAAGATGAATGTGAGGCAAGTAAACAGTACCACTTTTTATTCAAGGACAATTTGTGCTTATTATAATGGACACAATCAAAAAATTGGTGCCAAAAGAGGTAATGAATGTTTTAGATTGGAAAGTGATGAACAAGTTTTAAGGAGTGATACAAAAAAATGGTCAGAAGTAAGGCTAAGGTCAAACACCAAAAAATACTGTTATGGAACAGGCAAAAACGTAGCCAAGAGTAGACAAAGTAATGCAATAGCAGAAAACTGAGTGACTAACACAGAAACATCAGTCAAAGAAGCACTTGAAACAAAGAAAATCATAAAACAAAAATCTTAACACTTAATTGGGTTTGAGTCCCCAATTGCCTGCTGGTTTAATAACTATTTCCTGGGTTTGCCTGTGTTCACCAGTTGCCCTATAAAGGCAGAATTAGACCAAAAATATTTACAGACTCGGATTATTTTAAGTTTGTTGGTGAAGCCGGGAAGATCTAACACTAGGCTACCAGTAGATATGTGCCATCTTTAGTAGTCAGAGCAAAATAACAAGTGACCAGCAACAAGCATAGTGACCAAAAAGAACTGCCGTGGTCATGCAGAATGGTTATTGTTTGGTGGCAAACATCCAAAAACAAAATACTGTACAAAATAGCTTCAAATGGACATTCCTACAATAACAAAAATATGTAAATAATTACAAATAAATTCCTAGAAATTCCAAAAATTAAATGAAAAGACTTCAAAGAAGGTATAACAGCAATTCATAACAATGCCCTTCCCCGATACAAGCTAAATCATCAACAATGTTCTATTGTTTTTTGTTTTTTATTTTTTTAAGTAAACCCCAAAATTTGCACACCAGAGCTACCCCGCCCGTATCCTTCATAGTTATAGTGTGATGACATCAAGTCATACCCATATGACCATCAAAAGATATTGTTGTGATGAACAATTTAGCTGCTTCCATGAAACAAAAGTATCAAAATGGTGACACCCATTTAAAAAAAAAACACACCAAATGGTATTTTTGGTATTTGGTACACTGTATTAATCACTGAGAGGAAAATTGTCTTTTTGCATGACCTTTGGAGGTATCACAATAATGTCACATAAATTATCATTTTAACATTAAGAAAAATTACAGGAATGAAAAAGAAAAATGTAAAATTAATACTAACACTTGGAAACATCCTCAATATGCCTTTTTAAGTTATTTTAGTTTCTGTTGTAGTTCAGACTCTCCTCGCCAATGCAGCTGATGTTTTTAATTGCCTGTCTTAATAGGGGTAGTCTTTAAGTATTTGTCACTGCTGAATTTAAAGTGGATTTATCATTAGATTTATCATTTATTAGGATTTATCATTAGATAATGGGTGATTTATTGGCCCTGCATACTGACAAGTGAGACATATGTTTTATTTACTGAAGATTTGTCTTAAATGTAATTGTTCCCTCAAAACCTGTTTTAACACTTGGAAATATATGCAATTCCATATACAACTATATACTGTACTTTCTAACTGGCAGACCACTGATTTTAAGGAAAGTCAACAAAAATGTCTCTCTCATTGATTTTAAACATACCATAGCTGTTGTGACTCTTCCTTATGAGTATTTTGCCAAATACGATTAAAAACAATATAGTCAGATTTTTTGACGGCAACAAAGTTATTAGGTTCATCAGCAATATTGAGATTGCATACAAAGAATGGGGTGTAATTTCTGATCAGGTCTCGCCTAAGACATTGTGATTTCTGCACCATGATCAGAATGAGTGGAATAGTAATATAGAGAAAAGCCAAGCAAAATGACACCTTTTATTGGCTAACTAGAAAGATTACAATATGCAAGCTTTCGAGGCAACTCAGGCCCCTTCTTCAGGCATCTTGCCTGAAGAAGGGGCCTGAGTTGCCTCGAAAGCTTGCATATTGTAATCTTTCTAGTTAGCCAATAAAAGGTGTCATTTTGCTTGGCTTTTCTCTACATTCATAATGGCTAACACGGTACAGCACCCTAGTACTACTGGAATAGTAATAGAATTTTTAGCTTCATAGAGAAGGCCTGCCATAAAGAAGCCATAACAAAAAAAAAGTTCAAAAGTGTGTTTTGCTTTATGAGGGACCTGAGAAAAAAAAGAGGACAAGTAAAGGACCACATTTTAATTTGTGTCACTGCAACATATACATTGTACCAGTTTAAAAAACTAAACAGAAGTGCAAGGTTTTTCAGATGATTTTGAATTGTACAAGATAACTTGCAGGTCATATCATAAATTAAACAGATACACTGTATACAAACTGCTGCTATATAAAAGCCTGTGTCATAACTGAGGATTCAAAATACCTTGAACACAGCTGTTGTCACTTCTACAGTGTAAAAGGCAAATACTGCCACAAAAAAAGCACTAAGCAAAAGCCTCAGGAAAAAATGCTTACATTTATTAGAAACACAATGAAAGTTGTTTTTTGTTCATTACATGCTTTAAGGAATGCACCATCCAAAAATGATTATTTTTTTTATGTTACACCATATAGTTTGTAATTTAGTCCAAGAAAAAATTTAATCTCATAGTTTAATGCAGAACATAGACACCGTTTCTGATGTAATAGGTACATATGGTGACCTATGGTGGGCAACAGCAAACAATATATAAAACTTCCATGAAAAATTCTAATGCTACTCATGTCATATAATCCACATTTAAAGTCATCCAGTCACATGCTCACAGTGTCCCAAACCATGTACAATACCATACCACTCTCTAAAACCACTTAATCCTGACTAGAGTTGTGGGGGACTGAAGCCTATCCTAGCAAGCATAGGCCACAAGGCAGGAACAATCCCATAGACTGGGCACCAGTCCTTCTCAGGGGAACAAATGCACAAACACATCATGGCCAATTCAGCATTGCTGATCCATTTAACCTGCATATCTTTGGAATGTAGGAGGAAACCAGAGTACCTGGAGGAATCCTGCACAGACATGAGGAGAACATGCTAATTCCATGCAGGCAGGACCTGGGGCGTGAACCCCTGGTTTCCCTATTGCATGGCAGCAGCGCTACAACTGTGCCACAGCACCGTGTACTTTTACTAAAATTTAGTTACATAAACTCCCTCTGGGAAAGGTCCTTTTCAACAAAAATGGAATGCTTTCAGTACACAAATGAGCATTTAAATTGTAGATGAGTCTCCTGTTATTACATTTATATTCATAGCAGTGAGCCAAAACTGGAGTACCTCGGGATTATTTAGCAGCAGTCTGTGAAACTGAATGGGTGAATTTTTTTTGAAGCATTTCATATATGCACAAGAGTGAGGTACATTCTTTTTCCTGGCAATGTTTTCAATTGCTTTTCTTTAACTTTTATTTTTTAGTTGTACTCATATGTTAGTGTTTTTTGCAGTGTTGATATCATGTGAAAAGAAGTGTTTCCCAATGATCAAGCAGTTATTGGGCCTGGAAGTGATATATTTAACAATATAATAGTAAAAAAATACAAGTTTTTAGGAATTTGTGAGCATATGACTAGATGACTTAACATGTGGATTATGCGACACAAGTGAAATGGGAGTTTTTCATGGATTTTTTTTATATTGTTTGGTGTTATCCAGTGTTGATCATTACAGACCCCTGTTTTATCCAGAACTTTGTTATCTGCATTCTGCATTAAAACATGAGAATATAAATGTTCTCTGGCCATAACTACAAACTACATGAGGTGAGAAACATGTTAAAAAACATTTTTGGGTGGAGTATTCCTTTAATGTTTATTTAATGTTGATTTTTACTATACTGTACATAATTGTTTCTATATGGTATGTTACAATTTTGCTCAACTAGTTTGTTTTTACTTACAATAGTGGTTCTCTACTCTTATTCCTCCAAGGTTCTCCAGTGTATCACAATAATTTGTGAGGGCCCCCCTACACAGGCCATGATATTTATCTTCCTGTACTTTAGCTGCAGTCTTCCATGCTTAGTTTTGAACTTAACATAATATTTACTAGTAGTACTATTACACTACCTCTGGTTTAAAGAGTAATGCATAATTAAAAGGCAATTTTAAAGACAGCCTGTATATTTTACTAAATAAAAGTTATTTTACTTAATCATAACAAACACTGAGTATGCCTTTTTAGAATAAATAATGAACAGTAATTACCGGTAGGTTAGGTTAGGTAGACTTGATATTATCCCAGAGAGAAATTTGTTTGCATCAGTAAAGTACAAAAACAGAAGACATTGTTACATAGATCCAATATACAAACAAAGACTTAACATTTGACAACCAATATTATTGCATAAACACACACTCAAGAAGAAAAATTACTTTCAACAGTACACAAAATAGGAATAAAAGAGTTCTTAAACCTGTTGCTGTTTACCTTTGGAAACCTAAATCTGCAGCCTGATGGCAACAGCTGGAAGTTAGAGCAAAGAGCATGGCTATTGTCTGACAGAATTGAATTGGCTTTCTTTCTAACCTGTTTGCAATACATTTCAGTGATAGAGGTCTGCTGTGAAACAATAGTTTTACTTCTAATTTTTATAATATTGTTAAGATGATTTATATTCTTATTTCTTAGGTTACCAAACCAACAGATAAAAGCAACTGTAACAATGGGTTCAATAAAGGACTTATAAAAAAGTTTCATTATAGTTTTGTCCACTTTAAAACAGTTGAGTATCCTAAGAAAGAAAAGTTGTGATTACCCCGTTTTTCAAATTACAGAATTTGCCACTGCAGATATTTTTGATAACAGTCACTGCAGGCATTTTTTCATAACTTAAGCTATCATGTTATCCTCTGGATTCAGCACCAGAGTATTTCCATCAGCAATCTCCACATTTAACATGAATAGAAATGCAAATGTGTTTTCTCTCCAAATACAGCAATCAAGTCAACTAAAAACACAGAAGCATTGTATAGGGCAGAGGCAGGTAAGTCATGGAAGGGCGCCCCTTTAGTGGGGTGCAAACCAAACCTCACCTCTAAGTGCTGTGCTTAAGTGGGGAGTCCATACAATATCTATTCAGACATAATATAGACACTGGAAACGCATTTTAATGCCACATATAAACATAATCCTGCTAAACTACTTAACAATACAATCTACAGGTACAGAACATATGAAACAGACTGTTAAAGGGGTCTTTCAAAAATCCAATAGTCATTGCAGGCCATACATAACATGTTTTGAATATTGATGAAGCAGGCTGCTTTTAATGGATCACTGGGCATTAGGTTTAACACCCTTCTGTAGCTTGATATATATTGATTTCAATGTTTTGCTGCTCTTTTATGATTATTTTCAGTCATCATACATCTCCCCTGGAAGTTTGATTGAAGGAAATTTGTTGAAAACCAATGAATTACAACTGTCTTTTCTAATGTTCTTGTTATCAATATCAAATTAAACATTGCATTTGTGCTTTTATCATCTTGTAGGCTATATCACCAGTAACAAATTAAACCTGTGTGTGGCTTGTGTTGGTGGTTTACATACAGTGATTCTGCAGTGGCATCAGGCCAGCATAGAATGGGTGGTCAGGGTGATAAGGCATTTCTTTTATTCTGGAGTTTACTGTGCCCAAACTCAGTTAGAGAGAAAACTTCAATGTTCGTTTGTTTGTTGATGTCAAGAAGTGATTCTTTCAAAGATGTCTTTTTTAAACAATTCCACAGTTTGCTTTCCGTGTAAAATATTTTATAGTCTGTACCATACATAGTTAATAGATCACAAAAAGGAAATTGCATCTGGACTAGAAGGAAAAAAAGTACCATGCAGGATACTAAGTGAATTGTTTATATCAGGCAATAAAAGTATGCTAATAACCTTTACAGTTTCCAGATGTTAAGATCTCTTAAATCTTTTTGGTTAACGGTATTGAGTTCTGTCTTCTATTTCACAATTCCCTAAAGAAACAAGGGTGTGTTATTTTGCGTTGCGTTTTTGTATGCATGCCTCTTAAAAAAACTCTACTACAATGTTTCTTTCTGTACTAAGAAGACATAGCTCAACTTTTATGGAGGCGTCTGAATTATCTGCTTATTCAGAGACTGTTGGTTTTCTACTGAATTAAATGAAACAGCTTAACCACAAATGTTAAAAAAGATTTTATCCACCATAGATTTAAGATGCTGCCTTTCAGGTTTACTCCACTTTTTTGTAAATATTGTTATTATTGTTCATTTGGCTAACATCTTTATTCAAGGTGGTTTAACAATTACAGGGAATACTACAATTGTACATTTCTCCCAGTTGTAGCACAGGCAGATTAAATGACTTGCTCATGGCACAAGTAAATATTGGCCCTGCAGTCTCAGGGTTTTAGGTCCACTATCTTCATCACTACACCACACTGCCCGTCTATGTCATAAGGTTTCCGCTCATCTTTTAAAGAAACGTATAATGGTGCTTATTAGGAAATTAGTCCTAATACTACTTATCAATCCAGTAGATTCTTACATTAAAAATAGCTTTACTCAGCAGTAGGCCATATTACCTTTAAGTTAAGTTGTAATTTTCCTTACTAATCAAAGTGCTAGTACTATATAGTGTTTTGTTTGAGTCTGAACTTCTGCTGTTGTCTAACAATTTAAAAATGCTTATTGTTGTAAATTGGTTATACTTCAAAAAATAATAATAATAAATATTTTTAAAAATAAAAAATAAATGTATAATTTGTCATTCGTTGTTTCTTCTTATATGAACTCAGTTCATTATATGGCAAGAGTAAGCTGAAGCATATCATCATTTGGCACAAAGTTGGAATCAGTCTAGTCCTCATTCACACACCCACTAATACTGAGCCAAATTAGGTTCAAATGTATTATCATGTGTACTTAATACAATGAAATTTACACACAAATGTCTTCCACAAACCAGTGACAGTCAAACAATACCAACAACAGTCACATTAAAAAGGCAATTAATACAACATCATATATTGAACGAAACATATACAGTATATATAGACATGGACAAATGTGCTGATGTCCCGCCACGAAAAAAGAAGAACCACTAATTGTCTTTGAAATAATTTGAAACCAACAAAAGTTATTGGCACCAATCATTGTTTATTCCGTATTTAACGGAAATCGGACTTTGCTAGAGTCTTGATTCAACAAAATATTTCAAATAATAACGCAAATGAAAATGTCATGGACAAAAATAATGCAACCTTTAACTTAATATTTTGTTGCACAACCCTAGTGGCAATTACTGTAAACAAGTGATTCCTGTAGCTCACAATGAGACTTCTGCACCTATCAACAGGTAGTTTGGCCCATTCTTCCTGAGTAAACTATTCTAACAATTTCAGGTTTGAAGGGTGCCTTCTCCAGATTGCATGTTTCAGTTCTTTCCATAGATGTTTGACAGGATTCAAATCTGGGCTCACAGAAGGCCACTTTAGAATATCCAAAATATTGTTCTTGGTCATTCTTTGGTGCTTTTAGCTGTGTGTTTTTGGTCATTCATTATCCTGTCTGAGGATCCATGACCTATGACTGAGACAGAGCATTCTGACATTGGGCAGTGTGTTTCTCTCCAGAATGTGTTGATAGTCTTTAGATTTCATTGTTTCCTGCAGAGACTCAATGCATCCTGTGCCAGACTTGTCAAAAGGCTCCAGTGTTGTCTCATCTGTCCAAAGGACATTCTCAAAGAAGTGTTTTAGCTTGTCAGTATGCATTTTAGCAAATTCCAGTCTGGCTTTTTTATGTTTTTCTTTTAACAATGGAGTCCTCCATGGTCTTCTTTAATTGAGCCCACTGTCGTTCAAAAACTGATGGATAGTGCAATCAGACACTGATGGACATTGATCGTGGAGTTCAGATTGTATATCTTTGGAAGTTGTCCTTGGCTTTATCACTACCATTCTATCCTACAGTCCCATGGACCTTATTGCAACTGTTGTCAAAGGAACATAAATATGCTTGAAAATGGTCTTATTGCTTTTGCCTTTAACATAATTGTCTATAATTTTCTTTCTGATCTCCTCCTACAACTCTTTCCTCTACTTCCTCTAGTCCATGTTCATTGTGGGACACACGATGTTACCAAACAGCAGACTACTTTTCTCCTTTTAAGTAGGCTTGAATGACTGATTGCACGATTGGATACATGTGTGATACTAATTAATGAAAATAGCTAGTTTGAAAAATCACTCAAATCCAGTTATTTATAATCTTTTCCAGGTGTACCAATAAATGTGTCAAGGCCATTTTAGAATATCTTTGTAGAATCAGCAATACTTGACCTCTCTTCACACTTGCTTTGCTTTACTTCATGACATCTCAAAGACATGCAGGTATACAGGGGACAATTGCTTTTCATTTAATCACTCTTCAGGAGGCATACAGTACTTTTTCAATCAGCTGTAAGGGTACCAACAAATTTGTCGATGTCAGTTGTATATGTATTGTATCCATATTATATGTTATATGTACATACTGTGCATTTGTCAGTATGAGAATCTGTTGAGCCGTAAATAAAAACATCCCTAAAATCACTGCTATGAATTCTAGAAGTCTTGCGCTGTTTGCCAGAAGGGAGTCAGTGTGAGAAAAGAGACTATGCTAAGCCTGTCTAAGGTAATGTGAACAGAAGTAAGCTGTGTGACAGTAATATTCTGTGTCGCCTTCAATACTCTTTGTAGTGCCTCACAGTTCAAAGTTGACCAGGTGCCATCCCAGGAAGATAGCAAGTGAATAAGGACTGGATACATCCAAGCTGTCCTCCAACATCTACAAGAGTAAAGTCATTGGTGAGCCAGACATGCTCATTTTTGGGGATGTGTGAGGAAACCTGGAGAATACATTTATACAAACTGGAACAACATTCATATTCCACAAAGTGACCAGAATGAAAACTGATTCTAAATCCCTAAGGTTGCAAGGAAGCAGTAGTAATTTCCACAGGTATGAGCTTTCCCACTAACCACACCACTTTTAAAAATTATTAGAAATTATTTTAATTTTGATATTAAGTGCTTTTTTGTTTAAACGTGTCGGTCTGGCTTTCAATTTTTATGAGAATTTAATATCAGTATCCTTGACTATAAAATGTGAACTGTACTCATTGCACTTACTGCAAAGAGCAGCAGTTGGTATGAAAAGAGGTGTAATCAGAAAATGGACAGTATAAAACATCTAGCCAAGGTGAGGCTGATAAGACAAAATATTGGACATAAATCTTATGTCAAGGGGCAAAAAAAGTTCAAACCCAGAGATTCTTTTAAATGCTCAAACAAAAAGTGGTAGTTTTTAGGTGGTATCCACAAACTTGGGCAATAAACTGTTCATGCTGCCGGCTTATGAGTTGCTGTGCTGATGCTGTCATTTTGGAAACATTGCTGCCTGTGAGTGGTCAGGATAGGGGCACCCATATTGAAAACAAGATGACACAGCAGGGAACATATTTACTTTTAAAAATTAAAAATCTGTCAAATTCAAAAAACAGTATAATGTTGTGGGGACATGGGGAGTGTGGGGTATTAATTGTTTTATGGTTGTATTGATTTTAGGGCGCAATCCGCTGTTTTAACTCAAGCTGGTGTGAGTTACACACATGAAAGTGTATGTTGATCTAATTGCATGAGTACTGGTCAAGCGGTGACGGTAATCAACAGGCACCAGGTACTGAAGAATCGATATAAAGGGGAGTGGGTTATTGCTGGAGGTTGTGTTTTGTTTTTCCAGAAAGAAACAGAGAGGTAGCCGAATGAAGGAAAGAACAACATCAGTTTGGCTGATCATCTTTTAAAGAACTGGACAGAACTCTGTGGGAAAAGTTCTGTGATGTATTCTCATCAGTTGAGGTGTGGAACTGACGAAAGGGAGTGAGAGACATGGGAGCTAGTTGGAAGAGGGAGACTCAGTTCGTGGTAACATCCAAAGAATAGCAACATGCCCTTGGGAGTTGTGGCAACAAGTAGAAGCAGTTCAGATCTTTGTGGTGGATTGAGGATGTGGCAGGTTTAAGTTGGAACTAGAAGAATTGACATCCAGATAAGGGGAGGGCTTACTGGAAACCACAGAAGCCTTTAGTGGTGCAGTTCGTACCTGCATGGTGGGTCAGGAATACGACGGGCTGTGACAGTGGAATCTCCCATTGTCCTGCATGAGGACAAAGAAGGGAAATGAAAGGACAAAGACTTTTTACCTCTTCTCTGTTTGTGATTTTAACTATTTTTAAATTGTTTGTTATATTATTTACATTTGGATTTTAGTAGTTTATTTATTTATTTATTTGACTGCACTATTTTGCACTTTTTATTCTCCTGTTTTAAATTGACATTCATTTGATTTTACGGATTCACCTGTCTGCTTGTTTGCTCTCGTCCATCCTCAATACATAATTATCAATGTCCCCGGACAAAAGAAGATGCCCACAGATGCTACATGTAAAATCCCAATACAGTTTCAGTTATTTTTAGAGGCCAAAGAGGAACTCTAAACAATTAAACACCAGATCATACTAGAGATGTGAATTAAAAAATGTATAGCCAATATGAGGTTGACCAGTTAGGAAATAAAACAAATTGTGTGTACCTATGCTTCACCCCAGCTTTCCCTTATCCCCAAAAACAATGTGCCTTACAGAGAAAAATTAATTTTGTTAAAATTGTAAATTAATGATATAAATAAAATTTGCAAAGCTGAATCAAATCAAGTATAATAATAAATTGACCTCTAATCCCCTATAAAAGGGTTATTGGAACCATTTATTCCTGATCTTCCTCCTTTTGCATGCTCTGATGATGCATATAATCAGAAAATAATAATACAAAGTTAAAAAAAGTATTTTTGTGAAACTGATATAGTGACATATAGATATAGTATTGGCATTTAGTATATTTTCAGCTTGAGAAGCAGTTAGAATCAACAACTTATGACAACCTACTTTATGACACACTTTATAGTATACAGGTATGAACTATAAAAATACACTTGGCACTGATAGTGTCTGAATCAGAATTTTAACTTAGGACATGACAAATGTGCCACCTAGCTCTGTGTATCAAATTATCAATGCAATAAGTAAGATTGAAGCCATCTAATAACTTTAAATATTATAAGTAATGATGAGCGAAATTGAATTTCCAGTGAAACTCAATCTTTCATTTCACAAAATTACAAATTGCATATTTCAACCAACAAAATTTGTGCCATTGACACAAGAATAAAAGTGATTGTTTCCAGTCTAAAAGCGTTTTCCTGCATTAATTCCACATGTGCTCACCTGTCATTTAGTTTTCAATACATATGTCTAGTGGGAAAAAATCATGGGATTTATTTCCTGTCATATAAAGGCATTTAGTTCAGCTGTGTGCTGTAGCTGTTCTGGGAGTACAATGCCTGTTTTGCCTATCATTAATGACAACCTTGGTGTTCATAAGCCCAAAGATGTGTTAGATACAGAAAAAAAATGCTCAAAGTTCCACTTATGATATGATTCTCTGTTATGGTTTGAGCTTCTTTTAATGTATTTTTGGATTTCTCTGAAGCTGAAATATTCATCTTGGTGTCATTATGAGGGTTTTAACACCCAAGGAATCAAAATATGCAATCAGAATTTTGTTTAGAACCTCTCTTTAGTAGTTTAGAAGTGTAATTTTTTTATTGCCTTTTTCAACACCAGTTTGTTTGTAATGTTTTTATTGCCTTTTTCAACACCAGTTTGTTTTGGGAATGGTACCGCTATTGTGTGGTTTTTGTGTTATCCATTTT
Source organism: Erpetoichthys calabaricus (assembly GCF_900747795.2). Lineage (NCBI taxonomy): Eukaryota > Metazoa > Chordata > Cladistia > Polypteriformes > Polypteridae > Erpetoichthys > Erpetoichthys calabaricus. Next base: position 32,131,323 of record NC_041399.2, read on the forward strand.
CAAGGGGATTTCCTATGATGCATGAAGGCCATGCCTCTTGTAAAGATCACCCTAAGACAGTAAAAACTATCAGAGATTGGACCGAACTTAGTGTACTACGGCTTACTTTGAAACAAAGCAATACCTTTTGACTTTGATTTATGGTTTACAGTTTAGCTTTGACAATTGTCTTTTTTTGATTTTCAATTTTAACTATTGCACTGCTGCCTCGCAGTTAGGAGACCTGAGTTCGCTTCCCGGGTCCTCCCTGCGTGGAGTTTGCATGTTCTCCCCGTGTCTGCATGAGTTTCCTCTGGGTTCTCCAGTTTCCTTCCACAGTCCAGAGACATGCAGGTTAGGTGCATTGGCGATCCTAAATTGTCCCTAGTGTGTGCTTGGTGTGTGGGGGTGTTTGTGTGTGTGTGTGTGTGTGCCCTGCGGTGGGCTGGCACCTTGCCTGGGCTTGTTCCTGCCTCGTGCCCTGTGTTGGCTGGGATTGGCTCCAGTAGACCCCAGTGACCCTGTGTTAGAATATAGCGGGTTGGAAAATGACCGACTATTGCTTTTCTCTTTGTCTCTATTCCTTCTCCTGATCATCACTCTCTTTCTTTCTTTCTTTCTTTCTTTGTTCCCCACGGAAAATTGTGCTTTTTACAGAAGATTAAAAAATAAATAAACACATACTGTGGCCTAAGCAAACCACAATTAACTAAAAAGGAAGAAAATGTCATTATACAGGCATATTGCTACTGGTATAAAGGAACGCCAGTAGCATTTCATGAGATACTTCTGCTATATAATTCATTGTCTGAAAGTCCTCAATGTTACTGTGTCAGAGGGAGGATGTGTAGCATTGTTCACAATGCCACTCAGTTTTGTGTTTATTCACACCTTCGCTACTACTGTACCTCCAGGGGGTCAAGAGAGCATCCCATCTTGCCTCCAGGAAATTGAGACAGACTGTGCCTCACTGTCAGAAAACAGCTACTGAAGATAACAGCTTGAGAGTATCTCTGGGGGCATCTGTGTTTTGTCCTCCAAAAGTCCAGCAGCTGGGGTCACAAACATGAGAAAGAAATGACAGGGCATTATGTAAAAGCTTAATGCTCCCCAAAGGCACTAGAGAGCATAAAATTGACAAACAGGCAGAGCACACCTCAGCAATAGGGATGACAGGGATGCCTGGCCTATTGGCTGAAGAGAGTGGGAAGTTGGGGAAGAAACAAAAGAGGTAGCAAGACTTTCTGAGTGCTTGAGGGTACATTTTCCCAAAAGGAAATATGTGAGTAAAGGGTATTTGCAATAATAATAATAACAATTCTTTACATTTTATATAGCGCTTTTCTCATAGCGAACCCACAATCTCCTTACTGCAAAGCAGCAGCACTACTACTGTGCCACATATAGAGTTGCCTTTAAAATTAGAATTACCAGAGTCTACGAAAAAACTCGTAGATCTGGCCCACCTTAAAACCATTCTCACCTCTCTTTTGTCTTCTAAATGTGCCGATTAAGACGAGCAGCAAAAAGCCAGCTATTCCATCCCCCACCATCGCAAAACTAAACTAAGTTTTCCCAGCTCATGCCTTGTTTGATTATCTGGGAGTGACTGAACTGGTGTTTTAGAGTGGAAATAATAGATTGTTATTTGGAACACACGCATTTCATGTGTGTTCCGTTTCTACAGTAATCTGTATAAACACATTGTTAAAACAGAAGCTTTTTCATATTTTAGTAATAAATGTTACAAAATGTAGGCATAAACTATAGAATGTATGAAGCCTGACAGCCAAATATCAAATAAACACTTTCACAAAAGGTTCAAGGATGTCAGAACACCTTCCGTGGCGTAACGCTGAGATTTGCTGACTCAGAGCACGGCAGCCGTGCTGCGCCGTATAGACCCTTGTTCGATTCCCCACTGAGGAGGAAGTGTTTTTTTTTCTTTGTAGCCTCAAACGGACATAAAATTTATAAATTGGTATGCACTGTAAATCGTCTGACTCTAAGTAACAGTCTCAGTATAAATTACACCCAATCTGATGCTGTTCGTTTTCAAATAATATTGCATTACTTCGACAATGTTTTCTGATTGGTACTATTCGCGTCATAAAATGATTTCTTCAAAACGTCACATATATTTGTTTTGAAATAATGAATAGAGCTGCAAATTACAGGTGCTTGTTCAGTGTAATAGGAACCATAGCACAGAGAGGTGTGTACACTGCAACAAGTACACATGTCATAAATGTAGGAAGGGCGCTCCTTGGGTGAGCTATAGCGCGTCATTATGTGAAAACAGCAGTGTCAGATGGGAAGTGTCTGATGATTGCATATAACGCTGAAGTTACTGCTCTTTACTATGCTTTCCTCTGCATGTCCTGGAGTACAAAAGAAACAGCATACAGCAACATGTGGGGACTGGCAAGATTGTGGGAAATAAAAACATGCGGTCGTATGTATCGTGATACACTGCAGAGCTATGGCGCGTCTTTATGTGAAAACAACAGTGTCAGATGGGGTAGGGAAGGATCCTGAACGCGACTGAGAGAATGGGAAGTGAATAAAAAAAAAACAAAAGCAAAGCTAACCTTTACAAATATCATAAATTACACCGGCTGTTACAGACTGAAATCAAATGTATCTTTTTATTCTAAAATAGTAAAAATAAGAGCAGTTCACTTCTCAAAAGGGAGTCGTGCAGGATCAAACTCGTGACCTTTTGAATCCCAGTCAGCAACTGATACTGTTGCGCCACGGGGCCGTCGTAGTAAATAAGTGTCAATGTCGCACACTAAGGTGGCTTTTTTTTTTCTGCTGTTATATTTTTGAATAAAAGCGCACTTGTTCTGTTATATTTGTACGTTTTGTGAAAGTGTTTCTTTGATATTTGGGCTTTAGGCTTCATACATTATATAGTTTATGCCTACATTTTGTCATTTACTACTAGAATATGAAAAACGTTTCTGTTTTAAAAATGTGTTTACACAGATTACTGTAGAAACGGAACACACATGAAATGCATGTGTTCCAAATAACGATCTACTATTTCCACTCTAAAACTCCACTTCACTCCCAGATAATCAATCAAGGCATGAGCTGGCTGAAGTTTGTGCACGTTCTAAGTCGGTGGGGGGATGGAATAGTCGGCTGTTTGCAGCTTGTCTTTATCTGCACATTTAGAAGACAAAAGACGATGGCGGAGAGGTGCGAACGGATTTAAGAAGTGATTTAAGGTGGGACGGATCTACGAGTTTTTTCGTAGGCTCTGGTAATTCTAGTGTTAAGGGCACTTGGAGCAACTTCAATTCTTGCCATTCATAATCCCAGCAGTGATTCTAGCTAACAGCCAGAAAACAATTAAATCGAAGGTCAGGTAGTAAGTGACGTTTTACTACCAGGAGGAAGAGGGAACAGAACAGAGAGAGAGAGCAAAGGGTAGAAGTAGGAGAATAAAGAAGGAAGTTTTTGGCATCTCACTTTGAGTTAGGCAAGAGAGTAATCCACTCCTCCAACACACAGTAGGGGTTAAGACTATTTCTGGAAGACTGCAAGAATGCCTATTTTCTACTTAATATTCTCACTTTGGCTTACCACCTGTTTTGTGTCAATTTCCTTGAATAAATACATCTATTTGGTTTATTTTACCATTTCAGTGTTACTTCAAGTTGGAAGTATTGTCCTAAAATGTTACATCTACAGTATTAAATGAAGAAGATTTGGCTTAAATAGACAGTTTCTATGATTTCACATATATATGAAAATTAGTGCTGCTGTCATGTCTCTACAGACAGAGCTTCATATTCCAACACAGGCATTATCTGTGTAGAGTTTGCTTATTCTATCCATGCCTATATGAATTAGTCTGTGATGGAATCCCAAATATGATCTTGTTCGCATAATTGAAGACTCAGAATTAACCTTGTGTCCATACAGATGTTAGTATGCTTTGCAATGGACTGACACCTTGCCTTGTTCAGGGTCCTGCCTTATTGATGAGGGTTTCTTCATTACCTATCAACATGAATTATATTAATCAGGTTTGAAAATGGGTAAACTGATAAGATATGTTTGGTGTTCTTAATACAGTATTGCGAAAGGACCAGCTACATTGACGACAGATGCTGTGTAATCAGTACAGGATTATACTACTTGATTCTTAATAACAATAAGACAAATGTAGTATCTATTTTTTAAGCGACTCTAATATGCTATAAATGTGAAAGCAATTGATGCAATATTTTTGTAATGCATTGTACTTCTCTAAAGTGTTTTAGTGCTTAAAACTCTTTATTACCACAGCAGCAAATAATGTACAGTATACCACATTTTGTACTATTTTTATTTAAAATCCTTAGTTTTTGCAAAGGATGTTCCTGAAAAGTTGCATGAAGTTGTGCTAGTCAAAAATGGAAATCAGAATTGTTGCATAAAATATTAAAAACAGGTGACCTTAACTTTTTGTTACAGAACCTAAATGAAAAGAATGAAGCCATGATGGACAATGATGCCAGTAAATCTGAAATAAGCCTAGTATTTGAAATTGCACTGAAGCGAAACCTACCCGTCTGTTTTGAGGTAATTTTTTCCCTATGTACATTATATTTCCTAAAGGTAATTCTGTAGTTTTTGTATTTCTAATAGATTATCTAACACACTGTATGGCTCAGTGGATTGAAAACTGATAGTAAACCTAAAGTTTGCCACTTAGTGGTTCCTGTAGGACCCTTACAAACTCATAGCCTACCAATACTTGTAATGTGGAAATTTGAGTTTTAAGTTGCTTTTGATAAAAGTGTCACCTAAGTAAATAATACACTTCATATTTTATTTGTATACTGCATCTTCTTTCTATGATAAACACCATTGCAAACCATATTACAAGTACACAATTAAAGTATAAGTATTTACAGTACATGCTATATGCATACATATTTTCATTTTGCAGCTAGCGCAAGTGACTTGCTCATATTCTGAGGTTTGGTTTGAACTGGCAGCTTTGTGGAACATTTCAGTCACTAGACCTCTCTGCCAACTATCCATCCATCCATCCATTATCCAACCCGCTGAATCCGAACACAGGGTCACGGGGGTCTGCTGGAGCCAATCCCAGCCAACACAGGGCACAAGGCAGGAACCAATCCCGGGCAGAGTGCCAACCCACAGCAGGACACACACAAACACACCCACACACCAAGCACACACTAGGGCCAATTTAGAAGCATCAATCCACCTAACCTGCATGTCTTTAGACTGTGGGAGGAAACCGGAGTGCCCGGAGGAAACCCACGCAGACACGGGGAGAACATGCAAACTCCACGCAGGGAGGACCTGGGAAGTGAACCCAGGTCCCCAGGTCTCCCAACTGCGAGGCAGCAGCGCTACCCACTGTGCCACCGTGCCGCCCCTCTGCCAACTATTCATAAGTAAATGTAAATATCTTTTATTTTACAATTGCAATGTGTTTATTGCAAGAACTAGTGCTTTACAAAACAAGTGAAAGACTATTTTATTTATTATTTTAAAAAATCACAATTGTAATCGCAGTCAGTAACTCAGCTTAGGAAAAACTGAAGCTTGAGTAGCACATCATATTTTAAGAATGTAGAGTTTGTTGGTTTAATTTTTTAGTGCCATATACGTGTGTCTTTTTGTGACTGTCATTTTCTTGTTTCTGTAAGAGATCATCATAAGTCTCCTACTCTTTAAACACCAGAAAAGCTTTCAATGTCCCTAATGTCACTTTGAAAAGTGAATCTTTATCAAGTTGGTCTACTGAACACAGAGTATATGTAAGCAGAAAATAAACTGATTTATTAAAGGCCAGATTGTTCACTCAGTGATTGTCATTAGCTAACAACATGCATGTTTCAGTTAGGTAATTTCTTTTTACCAAATTAAGTTTTACATCACAATTTTTATCACAATGAATAAAAAAGCACAGCTTTTACTTATTCACTTGTCTGTGTTTAAAGAGTGTTGCAGCATGGTCATTTATTGTAAAAAAATTAAAATTTACACATCTTGTGGTCCTGAAGTAAATATCTAAAAAAACCTGTACCTTTATATATCTAACATATGCTACATGGAGGGCTATTTTCAGTGATATACTTATGGAAAAATACTCCAAACACCATTTAAAACATAAAGTAACAGGATAATGACTACTTTCTTTTAATTAATTATTTTCCTATTATTATATTGTAGACTGCACTGTTTTGCGTGGGTTTATGCTGCTAGAATTGGCTTTGAAGGGGCAATGTAAAGGCTTTGTGAATTCTGCTTACAACATGCTTCTATGGACCCTTTACTTCCATTAAACTGTTATTAATTCACAGTTTGTGGATGGTGTTGACCCTCTGGAGTGGGAATATTTTACCTTTTATCCTGTGAGCTACCTCCCATTGAATATATCACACAGCATGGCTGACTGGACTTGTCACAAATCAGATGGCCAGTGCATGGTAGTTATAGTGCAGGTTTTAAGTAAGAGAGGTAGGCACCTAGATAACACTGAAGCATATTAGAAGGTGAATAAACCTAAGTAGTCTGATCAAACAAATACTTGTACCAAGGTGCAAACAAAGTTGTGATTAGATCCACACAGAAAAGATAAACCCAAAGGGATAAAGCTTTAATGTTACTCAAAAATTGTATAAGTAAGGTACAAAATGAAAGAACTTAACAAAAACCCTACAAACAAGGGATATAATAATGGTTGAATACAATGGCAGATGGACTACTTATCTGTTATATAGTGCCTTTCACATCTGTCTCTCTGGTCATTCCACATGCTTTCGTGGTACTCATCATACTGTCAATGCACATCTTGGCCTGCACAGTACCAGACCCATTGGACAAATTCAGGTTAAAATGTATTATACCCTTTCCACCATGCTGCTAAATCTGATGCCAGCTTTCACATTTCTACTGTGCTTCAAAACTTCAGTCTGTGACATCCACAGTCACCTTATTCTTCCCATAACTTGCCCTATAGATGTGGAAAGGAACTGTCTCTAAATTGCCCAATCACCTGCCAACTTGGCCAGTTCTCCATTCTACTAAAACCCACACCATAATGTTCAGACTCCCACCTCTATAATCTTCCAATAACATGCACTTCCAATTCCATCTTTCCTATAACACATCCATACCATAAGTCCAATCCATATCTTAATTTGCCTCTGCTAATAGAGTGCCCAGCCCTTAGCCATTTCCAATGTATTCCATAAGTCAACATCATACAATCACTAGTCCTCTGATTTTTCTCAAGTCTGGTATCCCAGTTTATTCCCACCCACCACACAGAGTCATTCCCACCTTAATTTTATTCTACACTTGCTACCAGTTTGCCCGGTCCTATGCAAGTTTGCCAGGCTTACTGCACCTGAGCACACATTTACATTGTAAAATCCACAGATCCCCACATCTTTAAACATAACTTTCTCCCCCAACCTGTCTTGTACTACACCCAGGGCAAGTCCAACGTAAATCTTATTCTGCCTTTACGATCAGCGTATCTATATTTCCTTGAACATAAATTTTGCCTTCCTTTCCTTCAGACCTCAAAACTTCTCAATTACTTTCTGATTAAATTGAGTCATTTCACTAAGCCTGCCAAAACACTTTAGACTTATCCTATTGTTTAGATCAGTTTTTCTCAACTTTTTTTCTTTGGTGGCACACTTTTTGTAACCAAATTTATCCCAAGGCACACCACTATTTTACTAACCACAAACGCACATATACTGTATCTCATACACATGCTCAGCTTCCCAAATGGGCATGACTACCAGAGAAGCCAGTAAAAAAGCAGCTCTGAGATCAGAGTTCACACACATGGCACTTAGGGACCACTTTCCTAGAATCTTCCAGCTACTTCGTCCCTTTTCCCAGCCCTCTCTGCCTCAGGGTCAACTCGTATTCCCACTATCCACTGGTCCTGAGAGACTCAATGGCGATCACCCACCCAGGCAGATGGACTCTAGTAGTGTAGAGACACGTCTGCAACATAGTGATCATGGAGCTTCTTTTATGCCAGCTTCTCCAGGCAGACCTATCCTGCTCAGACAAGTCTCGACCACCCAAGTAGGTTGTCCCTCTCAGGTGCAGATCCAGGTATGCTACACGATTATTTCCACGGCACACTTGGGAAGCTGTCAAGGCATACCACTGCACCATGGCACACTGGCTGAAAAACACTGGTCTAGATGACCGTGGCTACTTTAATGCCACTTGCATTTTTCAGAAAGATTTTAGGTCAAGCCACCCCTATCTGTATGGATGTATACTTGCCCACTCATTCAGTACTCTGGTATACCTAATTATGCAGATTCTTTTTCGTAAAATATTAACATTACATATTTATTTGATTCAGAGCAACTTCAATTTACATAGTAATGTTTACAAATTTTCTTCAGTTGTATCTGTGGTAGCTTAATAGGCTAGTCCACTGTGCACACCAAAAGTACTAACATGCTTTGTCCTCGGTGTGATCTTTTATGGAAATCTTTTTACATCAGAGATAATAATGAAAGATGCTTGTTAAAAATTGATAATGAATTGGGGCTTGACGATGTATTCTCAGTGTTGTAGATATCCTGAACAATGTGCAGATGTTTGGAAAATTGGACAGCTTGTATAATGAAGTTTCTAATAAAACTATCATGGCTGTCCTTTATAATATATAACTTTCATCCTGCAGCTTTAACCATGTTTTTATCATCAATAATAACATAGTTTTAGAATCACAATAATTATTAACATTAGCATAGCGTACAAAAAAATCTATTGTTTAAAAAGTAACTTACTTCATCTTACATTATGTAAATCTACAGATTCATGAATAAGCATAATAAAAATGCAAATCCTTGGGTATTCTTGGCAGTCTGTTGTTTTTATTTTAGTCCTTATAAAGTGTTTTTTATTTTAGCCCTAATAAAGCCATGCACATAACAAAATCTTTTTTTTTAATCTTCAACAAGAATGAAAGCAACAGATGTTGCCCAGCTAATGGACCATGGAGAATGCTTTAACAATATACTTGTTTACTTACGATACCTTTTGTTGGTGTAAGAAAAACACATAGCAGAAATTAAAAGAATGCATGATTATATTAGTCTGCAAGACTATTTTTCATTTTCTTATTTGATGTATTTGTTCGTAGGATATTTGTAAAACATCTACACAGCCTTACTGAAATGTCATCTTTTTTCTGATGTAAAGCCTAAAATCAAGACAAATAGTGTGACACCTTTAGGTTGGGTTAAGCTCACATTATGCGACTTCTATTCATGACGTGTCAGATTTGCTGATTGCAATCGCTGATCTTGTCGCCAAACCACGTCAGTTTACACAACTGAAAATTGCTTCCCATATTACATTTACTGAGTGCCTACTTCCCAGCACAGTCATGATTGCCCTTTTTTTGTGAAAACCAATAGTGTGCTGCCTGATGGAGCTGCTGTTATATGACTGCTTAACAGGTACAGCGAGTTCAGCCACAGTCTTAGCCATTTGTTTCTCTTTTCCATTCTGTTTTACTGCATAAAACATAAGACCTCAGACAGACAAGCATTTCTTCTGTTTGCAAGGTTCTAAACATATGTATTCCATACTCTTCATGGGCACATTCAATGTATTGTATTTCTAGATGGTCATTCATTGTTTGTCAACACTCATGCACAAAGAGCCCTCCCCTATGACTAACGACAAAATCAAACCTGATTGATTTTATTGGAGCTAGATAGAGTGATCATTATTATGTCATTAGGCTACCAGCTTCACATGAGTGTGCCGCTGATTGCCTCTGACTTGTTAAGATTATGCAAATGAAGACTACAGCTGAAAATCGCCTGAAAAGTCATATAATGTGACTGGGGCTTTAGGTTAAGGTAGACATTATTTTCCCAAAGACAAGAAATGATATCCATTTTTGACACATGCCTGGAATTATTGTATATAATAATTTTGAATTCTAACCTGTGCAGTAATGCTGAGTTCTTATACTACTGGTAGCAAAAGAGTTCTTAAATATATTGCTTTTTGAGCCCTGAGAATCTAAAATGTGATGACAATTTTAAACTTTGGGGGCAGAAAATGGCCTGATCTCTGACAAGATCAGGTTGGCCTTATTTCTAACGTGTTTGTGTTGCAGTTCAGAGAGAAAGGACCTCTGCAGAACAATAAATGTATGACTAATTTTGATAATGTTTGTGTTAATAATACTGCAGTTGAAAATCCAACATATACAAGCAAATATAACAACAGATTAAATAGAGTTGTAAAAGATTATTCTAAGTTCAGGTTAAAATGATCAGTAATTGTCCCTAAATACAGAGGAATCAGAAAGCATTCAGGCCCCTTCACTTTCTGCACACTTTACTGTGTTGTACATTTAATTTTGAATTGATACATTTGCCATGTTTGCTCATTAAGCTATGGTCAGTAACCGATGACAAAGAGAAAACTTGTTTTCAGAAAGGTTCAAAAATTTTTTGAAAATCAAAAACTGAAATCTGTCATTCATGTAATTATTCAGACCCTTAGTTCAGTACTTTGTAGAAGCCCCTTTGCCAACAGTTACAGCTTCAAGTCCTCTTGGGCTAAGTCTCTACAAGCTTTGCACATATGAATTGGGACAGTTTATCCTCTTCTTCCTGACAGATGCTGTCAAGCATCTATAAACTGCCATCTTTAGGTTTCTCTACAGATGTTCTCTGGAGTTTATTTTTGGACTTTGGCTGGGCCACTAAAGGACATTGTCATGCTGAAAGGTAACCCATCACCCTAGATTGAAGTTTCAAGTACTCCGATGCAAGTTTCTTTCAAGGACTTCTCTGTATTTGGCTGCATTTTTCCTCCATTAATTCTGAGTAGTCATCGCAGCCTGAGTAAATTCCATTTGGCAAAAGTGGCTTCTGTCTAGCCACTCTACCTTAAACACCTGATTGATGGAGCGCTACTGAGTTGGTCATACTTCTGACATTTTTTCCTACCTCAGTAGAGGTGACTGTTGGATTTTTGGCAGCAGGATCTTCCTGTCCTTGCATTTATTTACTTTGGCAATCATGTGTATATAATATAAACAGAAAGAAGAAAAACAACAGCCTTGGGGAAAATCAGTGGATGACAGGAACAGTTCAGAAAAGTAATTACCCATTCACACTCTTTGTGTTCTCTTGTTTAAGAAAAAAAAACTAGAATCCAGCCAATCAAGTTAAAGTCAAAACAGAAATAAGCAAATGGACTCAAATAAGATGTGAGGCAGAATTGTACAAAAGCACATGGGAATTTTAAGCAATAGCAACCTAAGTGTGGATTTTGGAATTTTCAAATGCTCATACATCAAATGCAAAAGTGTAACTGTCATGTCCTCCACCCCCTTCTTTGCTGTGCATGGAAATTGGTTGAGTTCTAGAGAGGCCTCATTTTTGTTTACTGTCTTCTCAGAGGATTTAATGATGCAAGAAGGTAAGACAACATATCTAAAGTCATTAAGGGCTTTTGGAAATTACGTTTTTGCAACTTGAATAACAGCTTAGATTTTAACTCTCCATTTAGTACTTCTTTAACAATAACATGGATAAATGCAATTTTTATTATGTTTTTAAAAATGTACCTAATGCACTCTGCAAATTACATTCTGTTATTAGTGTTATTTCTGAATATGATTTATGGTTACAAAAATGTGGAATTAACAAAAATTCTATTTGCTTGACTTTTCTCTGATAAAAATAACAAAATAAAAATGTTCCAACTTTCAAAAACATAAGTAAGTCCCCAAACAAACCCAGATTTTTTTGCCATGAATATATTTTGCTACTTGTTCAAGTTTATATAAAATATTTCTGACTTGTAAAATTTAAGTGGAAAGAAATTAATTATTTTAGCAAAAATAACTTTACATCTTGAAATAATAACTTTACAACTTTTAATGGTTCAGTTATTAAGAAAGAATTAAGAAATTGCTTAAGAATATGACATTAATTAAAGCACTCCCCCAAAGAAATGTTTTTGAGAAGCATAGCCCCAAAAGGAAGGGAAGTGACTCAAATCACAAAATTTGCATTTGCCAAAATGATTTAATTCATAAAATTATTATCATAGATGATATAATTACCTGTAATAATGATGCAACAGATTTACCCCAAGGGTGCTGACTTTCTCAATATTAACATGTGTGAGAATATGTGCATGGCTGGTGATATTACCTGGATAGGCTTTCATTTCATTTAAAAAAATAGCCAGTTTTGGAAAATGAATGAATGATTGGAAGATTAAGAAAATAATAATGTTGTCAAAACACCAATACGTATAAGATGAATATATGTAGAGAGTGAACCAGTTTTGAAAAGAGATGTTTTTTACAGTATAAACAAGAAATGTCTTTCCACTTCTTTGATCTAAAAATATATTCTGGAAAAGCTGAGATGATTATGAGTTCTATGTTGGGGAAATTCTCATGTTAAAAGCTGACCAATATACAGAATGCACAGAAAATTCAGTACCTGTTAAAGTTAATTGTTTGTTAATTGTTTATTATTGTTCCTAAAGCGTGTTTAGAACTTGTAATCATTTTTGTTTTACAGGTGATTAAAGAGAGTGGCCCGCCCCATATGAAGAGCTTTGTCACTCGGGTTACAGTTGGAGAGTTTTCTGCTGAAGGAGAAGGGAACAGCAAAAAACTTTCCAAAAAGCGAGCTGCAATGTCTGTACTTGAGGAGCTAAAAAAACTCCCATTTCTTCCAACAATAGAAAAACCTAAACTTCATTACAAGAAACGCCCCAAGACTATACTAAAGGTAATGCCAATTCTGTGCATGTACTATAATAGATAGATTCAGGGATTAAAGATTTGTTTTTGATGTTGCAATCATCATAGATTTTAGAAGATGAAACTGTATGGCCTACTGTGCATCTAAGCATAAAGGAAAGGAAGGCATGTCTGCTACAGTTGCATGCCATACATCTAGTAGTCACATTATTAGGTATTCCTATCTAATATGAGGTAGGTCCTGATTTTCCTGCAAAATAGCATGAATTCTGTAAGGAGTGTTTTCAAGAATGTTATTTTGAGATTGTGATCCATACTGACTCAAAAATATCACACGGTTCTGAAGATTTTTCTGCCACACATTCATGCTCTGAAGTTTTCAGCTTATCCCAAATGTGCTCTGTTGGACTGATAACTAGAGACTGTGCAGGCCATTGGAGTAAACTGAAGTCACTCTCAAGTTCATGAAAACATCTTCAGATGATGCTTGATTTATGACATGGACATTTTATTCTAGAACTAACCATCTGAAAAAGTGTAGACTGTGTCCATAAAGGCATGCACATGGTAAGTAGAATGTACACTGTTACATTCAAAATGTATTTGGTTGGTTTCATGAGGGATAATATGTTCCACAAAAACATCTCTCAAACCATTACACTATCATCAGTCACAAATGTGGCTACAAGGGAAAATGGGTCAATGGACTCATGGTGACTACACCAAATTCTGACTGCACCATCTGCATGTCAGGTAATATCTTTCTAATCATTGATCACCAGGGGCCTCATGTATAACGCAGTGCGTAGAATTCACACTAAAACATGGCATACGGACGAAAGTGGAAATGTGCATATGTACAAAAAAATTCAGATGCACAAAACCTTGTGTAAGCCAACTTCTATGCACTTCAGCCTCATAAATCCCGGTCAGTGTGAAAAATAACACTTGTGCATGCGCCTGCTGCCCCTCCCAAACTCCTCCCAGAATTACACCCCTTTGAATATGCAAATCAATATAAATAGCCTATTACGTTCAGCATTTTGTGAAAAGACAATGGCAAAAGCATGGGGAAAAAAACAACTTCAGCGTATGTAAAGTGGAGGCAAGGTAAAACGTACTACAGTATTTGTTGGCTTAAGCAGTGTTATAAGCAAGAAAAGGAAAGTGATGGAGTGATACAGCGAGGCAGAGACACTTGAAAGTTCAAGTTCAGAAAATCGTACAGTGCCCAAAGTAAAAAAAAGAGTGGTCAGATGTAAGAGTTGAGATGAAAAGGTGAGTCGTAGCCCATCATCAAGAATGTATTAGGGTACAGAGAAAACAAAAAAAAATTGGGCACACAGTGAAGAAATAAATTTTGAAATATAGACTTTAATCTTGAAATTTCCACTTTAATCTCACAGATTATTTTGTCATTAAAGTAGAATATCATAAACTTCATCTATAAATCAATGTTTAATTTCCTAGAGTTAACTGAAGTAGCAGGCTTTCTCTTTCGTAGACAGGAGTGTGCAGACACTGATCGCCACAAAAAATACATTACATTCATGATATTACAGCTGTCTGAATAGTAAGATGTAAACATGATATAATTTTCATGATGAAATTAATTAAACATGTGGGGGCACAGTGGCGCAGTGGTAGTGATGAGCTTGCGCCTCGTCCAGGGATTGTTCCTGCCTCCTGCAAGATGCTTGCTGGGACACGCACAACCCTGAATGGAATAATTTAATGCAGCAGTACTGTTTCTTTCAAACATACCAACCCCTAAATCCTGTCCTTCCGTTTTCCGTCTCCACGTAACCAATCGCCACACAATGAATTCTGTAATAAGTGTAAAGCCAGCTATCAGCTTAGAATGCTGATTCTTCAAAACATTTATGAAACGTTGAAAAATCTTTGTTATACATGTTTAATTATTCCATCCATCCAGGGTCGTGCTAGTGCCAGCAAGCATCAAGCGTGAGGCAGCAACAAGTTCAAATAGACAAGGCAAGGATAAGTTCAAATAAACTGCAGCATGGCTTTGAGGAATCCACGCAGATGCTGGTGGCTTTCTTTAGGCAGCATGTGCTATAAATGTCCTCTATAGCTGGAAACTGTATCCCAATAATCCTCTGCGCTCCTGAGACACTGTACCATAGAGCTTTTTGATCAGCTGCTGTGTAGCTATGTTTTCACACACACATACAATGGGTTAAAATACTCTTGAGTGGTGCACTGAGTGTAACAATGCTAAAGCAGCCACGGTATGTGGAATAGTTTGTTCATTCCATGCACCATTATAGTGAAACCTCGGGTCACGACCGTAATTCATTCCAAAACTCTGGTCGCAACCCAATTTGGTCGTGACCCGAACTAATTTCTCCCATAGGATTGTATGTAAATACAATTAATCCGTACGAACTGTATGTAAATATATTTTTTATAAAGATTTGTAAGCACAAAAATAGTTAATTATACCATAGAATGCACAGCGTAATAGTAAACTAAATGTAAAAACATTGAATAACACTGAGAAAACCTTTAACAGAGAAAACTAACATTGCAAGAGTTCACGCTACAGCCTTACGAACCGCTCGCTGTAAACACTTTTTTTAATGAGTTTTAAGCACAGGGAAAAAAATGAAAATTTGAAAAATCCTTAATTTATACAAAAACTAACCATAAACAACCAAGAAAACTAACCTTGCATGAGTTGAGTTCTGGCATGAAGGAAGTGAGGAGGAAGAACTAGCCACTTGTAGAAGGATAGTTTTGCAGCAAATCGCCATGAATCTTCCTGGCCTTCTCGCATAACATCGCCTCGCTTACGCTATCCCCTGCAAGTTGCTTCTCGTTCAACCACACTAGCAACAGTTTTTCCACCTCTTCCAGCACTTGGGGCCTCTGTTTGGTTAACACTGTAACTCCTTTTGCAACATCAGATGCGTTAATGGCCTCTTTCTGCTTTAGAATAGTCAAAATCGTTGATTTTGACTTCTTGTACTCGGCGGCAAAAACAGTAACACGAACACCACGCTCATACTTTTCAATAATTTCTTTAGTTCGATTTCAACTTTCTTCAAACCTTTCTTCTCACCAACACTACCACTCTTCACTTGCTTAGAGGCCATGGTTAATTGCAAAATTAATGCAAAAGCACTAATAGAAATAGAGCACAAAGAGTTCACAGCAAATGCACGCACGTCTGACCAAGAACAATATACAGGGAGAGACTGAACACATGCGGAAATCATCGGCGCGTTCGAACCGGAAGGGAAACTTGCTTGTTCGTCACCCTGGTGTGTGGTTGTGAACAGATGCAAAAGTTTGGCAAACATTTTGGTCATAACCCAATTTGTACGTGTTCCGAGACGTTCGTGACCCGAGGTTCCACTTTATATTGTTACAGAATGATTATAATCAAGTGAATTAAATTTGTAAACGATATGCAGTTAATTTCGATATATTTGATAAATCCCGCTTCACTGAGGCAAATCTAAAAAAGGAAGACCACACAGAAACTGTAGCACTGCTTTGACGCTGGGTGCTGCCAGTTAGCAAAGCTGAGCGGAAATTTGCGCACGCAATGGGGGGGTGCCGCCTTGAGAATATGCATGGTTTTACGCTAAGTTTAGTTTTTATACATTGCGATGTGTGTGTGGAAATGGGAGTATGCAATATTTTTGTGCATATGCACCGTTTATACATAAGGCCCCTGATTTTGATCATTGAAACCCAGTATCATAGTTTATTACTGTATGCTTTCATTATGGAGTCCAATGCTATACACAAGTTCTCCAGAAAGTAGTGATCTTAGATTTATCTATTTACTCATGGTGAATAAATGTCAAAATAATCAACTTCTCAAAACTTGTAAACTTTATCCATGTTATAACCCATTTAAAGTATATTTGACAGAAGGTGACATAGCTTAAGGCATTATAATGTAAAGCTTATGGCATTATAATGTAATATTAAAGTGTGATTTGAGGAAAAGAGTCAACATCATTGATTTATGCTCTAAACAATTAAAAACGTTTTGTGATTTCCATGAGACATTTCATGAATGTTATGTTTCCTTCTGCAGGAATAATCCAAAATCTCAGTGGAAACAAATAGAATTTGAGTAGAGCATATCAGTGCATGCTCCCAACCTGTATTTTTATAGTATGCTATTGTTTACTGATGAAACCTAAAAGCACTGTTTTTAAACAAATAAATTATCAGTTTGTTTTCAAAAAGCTTCATAGTTTTAATGAATGTAGAATACATCTCAGTAACATAGAATAACTTTAGAACAGCATAAAATGAGTTGTAGAAATTATCTTATAGACAGTCATTGTTTGGCTATATTTCAATATCTGGACATTGACCTAAGGGACTCTCTGTTGGTAGATCATTCTTTGAAAAGTACTAATTTTTTCAGACTGGCCCAGAGTATGGACAAGGTATGAACCCAATCAGTCGCCTGGCCCAAATTCAACAAGCAAGAAAAGAAAAGGAACCAGAATATGTGCTTTTATCCGAACGAGGAATGCCCCGTCGCCGTGAATTTATCATGCAGGTCAGCAACAGGACACTTCTTTTGTTTTATTATTTCTTCTTTTTTGTTTTCATGTATACAACTGTAATATAACTGTAAGAAAATGGTATTACCTCACTAGAATTAAGAAGATACATTCATCCATCCATCCATTAATCTAGTTCAGGGTCAACAGGAGGAGCATATCGTAGCATTAAAAAACAAAGATGTGCAGGTTAGGTGATTTGTTGTTGCTAAATTGGCCCTAGTAAGTTTGAATGTGTGAGTATGATCACCCTGCGATGGACTGGCACCCTGTCAGGATAAGTGTAGTTTTGAAAATGTATAGATCGATAGATGGATCAGTGGATGCCATACATCTTCCTGTTCTCTTATGTTCACCAATGTATAAAAGAGTATACTATCATCTATTCCTAACAATCTGATTTTGGATTTGATGCAAGGAAACATCATGCTGCAGAGAGAATTATTGCAAATCTGCTAAAAGATCCATATCTTCACTAAAGACCCAAAAAATGTGTAGCTTATTCCTATAGGTTAAGGTTGTCCCACCTGGGGGTCAGGTGAATGATTTTTCTAACCATTGACAGGTTTGTTAGAATTTATCGTAATATAACATTCCCCAAACCATGTAATCCAGTTCAGGGCAGAAAGAAAAACTATCGCTGACAGAAATATTTAAAATGACAAAAGCCAAAAGAATTAACCTTGTCAAAATTAACTCTCACTGTCTCACTCAGTTTAGGGTCATTGAGAGCTGAAATCATTCTGGGCAGTGCTGGTCACAAAAGAGAGAACAGCCTTGGACATGCCATCAGTCTGTTGCAGGGTACATGTTGTTTACACAGAGACAATTTAGAATAGCGAGTTGACTTAACTAGCACATCTTTGAGGATATGGGAGAAAACTTTTCTACATACAGTGCATGTGGAAAGTATTCACTTTTTCCACATTTTGTTATGTTACAGCCTTATTCCAAAATGGATTAAATTCATTTTTTTCCTCAGAATTCTATACACAGCACCCCATAATGACAACGTGAAAAAAGTTTACTTGAGGTTTTTGCAAATTTATTAAAAATAAAAAAACTGAGAAATCACATGTACATAAGTATTCACAGCCTTTGCTCAATACTTTGTCGATGCACCTTTGGCAGCAATTACAGCCTTAAGTCTTTTTGAATATGATGCCACAAGCTTGGCACACCTATCCTTGGCCAGTTCCGCCCATTCCTCTTTGCAGCACCTCTCAAGCTCCATCAGGTTGGATGGGAAGCGTTGGTGCACAGCCATTTTAAGATCTCTCCAGAGATGTTCAATCGGATTGAAGTCTGGGCTCTGGCTGGGCCACTCAAGGACATTCACAGAGTTGTCCTGAAGCCACTACTTTGATATCTTGGCTGTGTGCTTAGGGTCGTTGTCCTGCTGAAAGATGAACCTTCGCCCCAGTCTGAGGTCAAGAGCGCTTTGGAGCAGGTTTTCATCCAGGATGTCTCTGTACATTGCTGCAGTCATGTTTCCCTTTATCCTGACTAGTCTCCCAGTCCCTGTCACTGAAAAACATCCCCACAGCATGATGCTGCCACCACCATGCTTCACTGTAGGGATGGTATTGGCCTGGTGATGAGCGGTGCCTGGTTTCCTCCAAACGTGATGCCTGGCATTCACACCAAAGAGTTCAATCTTTGTCTCATCAGACCAGAGAATTTTCTTTCTCGTGGTCTGAGAGTCCTTCAGGTGCCTTTTGGCAAACTCCAGGCGGGCTACCTGTGCCTTTTACTAAGGAGTGGCTTCCGTCTGACCACTCTACCATACAGGCCTGATTGGTGGATTGCTGCAGAGATGGTTGTCCTTCTGGAAGGTTCTCCTCTCTCCACAGAGGACCTCTGGAGCTCTGACAGAGTGACCATCGGGTTCTTGGTCACCTCCCTGTCTAAGGCCCTTCTCCCCCGATCACTCAGTTTAGATGGCCGGCCAGCTCTAGGAAGAGTCCTGGTGGTTTCGAACTTCTTCCACTTACGGATGATGGAGGCCACTGTGCTCATTGGGACCTTCAAAGCAGCAGAAATTTTTCTGTAACTTTCCCCAGATTTGTGCCTCGAGACAATCCTGTCTCAGAGGTCTACAGACAATTCCTTTGACTTCATGCTTGGTTTGTGCTCTGACATGAACTGTCAACTGTGGGACCTTATATAGACAGGTGTGTGCCTTTCCAAATCATGTCCAATCAACTGAATTTACCACAGGTGGACTCCAGTGAAGCTGCAGAAACATCTCAAGGATGATTAGGGGAAACAGTATGCACCTGAGCTCAATTTTGAGCTTCATCGCAAAGGCTGTGAATACTTATGTACATGTGCTTTCTCTGTTTTTTTATTTTTAATAAATTTGCAAAAATCTCAAGTAAACGTTTTTCATGTTGTCATTATGGGGTGTTGTGTGTAGAATTCTGAGGAAAAAAATGAATTTAATCCATTTTGGAATAAGGCTGTAACATAACAAAATGTGGAAAAAGTTATGCGCTGTGAATACTTTCTGGATGCACTGTATAGTAAAACCATGTAGACATAAGTAGAACATGGAGACTCCACACAAGCAATGACTGGACATAGGAAATGAATCCAGGAAGCTGGATCAGTGAGACAGGACTACTGCCTCGGTCAAAAGTACTAACTTAAAAATATGACTAATGCTTATCCCAAGACGCATCCCCTACATAAAAAAAGAGTAATATTATATTCAAGCTCAAAATGTGAATCAGAAAATGTAGACCTAGACAGTCAAATTAAATGATAAGAATAACTTTTACTTAATTGAAGGCTACCTTCAATAACTTTCTTTTAATAGTTGTATAATTTTAGGTATTTATGGTTCTCATAATGGCCCCCCTGGAAATTTTAAGTGTCATGCTAGTGGTTTATGAGGTTCCTAGAAATGATGGTATCATCATATATCTATCCATATATGTTAATGTACATAAAATATTTAAAAAATAAATATATTTAATAGGTGTAATGAACTACAGCTTAAAAGCAGAATCAGTGGTACCCTTAATGACTGGTAAAAGGTATTTGGGTAAGATATTAGGATAACATTACTATTAGCTATCGTAACAAGCTTGATTAAATTAAATGTCTTCTCTCATTTGTTAAACTTTGTTTAGACCACAGCTATTCCATTGTACAAAATAATATTATCTACCCACAGCCTGACAGAAATCAAGAGCTCTGTGTTTGAAAAATTTACAACAGGTACAGGAGCAAAGAGCACTAGAGACCATATGTCATAGCATATTTAAAATGTATGCACCTAAAAAGAACTTGATGAGGCTGGTCCATTTATGATCATACTAACTTGACTGAGTATCTTATCCAGAATTATGGAACATGGCAACTGATATCTGAGATGGCACTCTAAGGCTTAAAATCTGGATGGATTTGAATACTTTCCGACTAATGTGAAATTAACTCATAACTCTTTGTTATAATCTATACAATCTTGAAGGGTTATTCATGTGCAGTATAGCTAACACCATTTTGTAGTCTTCAGTAAAAATTTTAATCCAGGTCTATTGAGGCATGTATCTTTGCTGGAAGGATTACAACCATACACACTTTCCGAGTGGGGAATTCAAATGGCCCTAGTCTTTAAAGCATTCTGTGAATACTCAACTTGTAGCAAAGGTAGATTGTGGATAAACATTAGAAGGTTTCTCTTCACACAGAGAACCATAGACCTGTTGTATAAATTAAAAAGTAGTATGTTAGAAAGTGGTACTTTAGAGACTATTCTAGAAAACTTAGTAAAATAAGGTTGTTGAGCTTTGTTGGGCTGATTGGCCTGTCGTCATCAAAATAGTTTTAATGTTCTTATACATTGTTCAAGCAGTTTGTTTAATCACCCTGAAGTTCCAGAATAAGACTTAAGTTTTAATTTGCTCTTTCCATTTTCCATTTGATTGTGGATAATAGCCAGATTAACATTTTAACCTGACAATAAAGTGTCCCAGAAATTGAATGCAAACCTGTATTAGAAACTATAAATTCTGTAAATCCGTGATAATAATAATAATAATTCTTTGCATTTATATAGCGCTTTTTTTTCTCACTACTCAAAGTGCTCAGCAATTGCAGGTTAAGGGCCTTGCTCAAGGGCCCAACAGAGTAGAGTCCCTATTGGCATTTACGGGATTCGAACCAGCAACCTTCCGATTGCCAGTGCAGATCCCTAGCCTCAGAGCCACCACTCCATCATATGATATATGAAAACATTTTTAATAAGTATGGCATTAAGCCTTTGTCTGTTATTAATTTTTGTGGGATTAAAGAGCTCATTTCCAATTACTTATCCACATCTGCTAGAATGTTGGTAAAGTTATTATATGGCAGTAAATATTTGATAAAACCAATATCCTGATGAGAACAGCACAGCATATTATAGATTTGGATTATTACATACAGCTTAATGTTTTATTGTGTAGTAGGTCAACAATAATTTATCTTAATCAATCCCTGCCCTCTAGCAATACCCAGATGACCAGCTATAAGAGATAAGTCTCCCCAGCTGTTGTATGAGAGGTTTGTGAAACAAATGGTAACTCATTAGTAATCGCAGAAGTTTTTCTTCCTTCCAGTCAATGTCTCCATACTTCTAAAGCAAAGTTAATAGCATTTCCTTAATGTTCAAGTTGAAATACTTATTCTTTGGAATGCACTTAATTAGCAGCAGTTGGCTCTTACTACCTTCTTCATTGATATGGCAAAAATAAGAATGTACTTACTTTTTCAAACACATGGCTTTTGCATATTGGATGTTTTTTTTAATACATAATTGCAAAGCAAAATCCAATATTTGTTGCTTGTTGCACAAGGTTAGTGACGTTGGTGAGGACTAGATAATTGTTAATTGTGTTCGTTGTATTTTAAAGCATAAAACCTTTGGACTGAAGAAAGGTGTACTTTCTTTTTCACATGAATAACTCTCACTTTGGCACCTCATTGCTGAACAATGTTGACAAAACTTCCACCATTGCACTGCTTCATTAGTCAAGGTCAAGATTATCTCCATGAAATAACCCACTTGGTGCAACACTTCTACCTAACCTACAGAAAGCAAACTAAATGATTTTCATGAAAGTGCCATGACCTCAGATTTGGAGATGCTTATTTTCAGCCAAACTCTGTCACACTTGTTTGCAAACTACTACAGTATATATCAGTGAGAAGAGTCAAGTGAGACCAAGAAGCCAATATCATAAACAAAACCAGTACGGAATGTTCACGTCTTTAGGCAGAGTACCCTCCAAGCGTTGCCTGTGTCTTGCTTATTTCTCCCCCACCATTTTCTAACTCACTGATCTATTTCAGGGTTATGGAGATATGGCAGTTAGTTCAGCATCTTTGGGCATTAGTTGGTACCCAAACCTAGATATTACACTTGTTGACAGTAGAGCACAATGCACTTTTACATTCACAATAGGTCACAATTTAAGCTAGTTTAGTATTGTCAAGTAACCTAACATACATTAAATAACAGGGGAAGATGCAGCCTTTGGTAGAGACTCACATACACATTAAACAGGTACACAGAATTGAACAGCAGCCTTAATTCTGCAAATACAGGAACCAGATTCCATGTAGCAGTAGCCACAGAACCTCATATTTTTTGTACCACCTCTTATAAGATGCCATGGGGTATATTGTTTTAACTTACGATTAAGAATTTTCCAAGTCCACAAAGCACATAAAAATTGGATTGGCAAACTCACATTACCCTTCACATGTCTGAGCAAGTACTGTATATAGAGTTTGACTTTTTTGGTACTTTTCAGTATTTGCTGTGTATGCTCATTATCTAAAAGTATTTTAATGACAAGCACACTAGAACTGATGTGTCATTTTTCATATATTTTCTAGTTAAATATTTTCCTTTCCTTTCTTCCTTTGCCTTAAGTGCAGGTCTGTAAATCTCTTTAGAATGCATGCCTTTCAGTGTAGTGTATAACTTTGTTGTTTATCAAAAGCTTTTCTTATTGCTTTTCACTAGAAGAACTACATAGTTCCTGTTGTCTCAGGAACGTCAAGAAAATTCTTCAGGACCCATCACACCCAGGACATGCATTGTTTGAATGCCTGCCTTCAGGCAGACGTTTCAGATCCATAAAGACTAAGACAAATAGACTGAGAAACAGTTTCTATCCTTCAGCCATCACCATGCTGAATGCTGCTAAATGGTCAATCTGACCTAGTGCACCTTCATGTTTACAATACAATACACTCTCATGTTTACAATACAGCTCTAAGTTAACATTGGATAAGGGACAAGTGCAATATAATGTATGTATGAGTGGAAAACATTGTTCTGCTGTTATGGACTACAGTGATCCCTCGCTATATCGCGCTTCGACTTTCGCGGCTTCACTCCATTGCGGATTTTAAATATAAGCATATCTAAATATATCACAGATTTTTTGCTGGTTCGCGGATTTCTGCGAACAATGGAACTTTTAATTTATGGTACATGCTTCCCCAGTTGGTTTGCCCATTTGATTTCATACAAGGGATGCTAATTGGCAGATGGCTGAGAAGCTACCCAACCAGAGCATGTATTATGTATTAAATAAAACTCCTCAATGATATACGATATGATTCCCACACGGTGCTTCGCATACTTGAAAGCCCGAACAGCATGCATTGATTTTTGATTGTTTGCTTTTCTCTCTCTCACTCTCTCACTCTCTCTGACATTCTCTGCTCCTGATGGAGGGGGTGTGAGCAGAGGGGCTGTTCGCACACTGGCCTAGAGGATACGGACGCTCCTCTAAAAATGCTGAAAGACTACCTTCACATTGCTCCCTTCCTTGCAGCTGCTTTGTCCGGCGGTGCTTCACATACTTAAAAGCCCAAACAGCCCTATTGATTTTTGATTGTTTGCTTCTCTCTCTCTCTCTCTCTCTCTCTCTCTCTCTCTCTCTCTCTCTCTCTCTCTCTCTCTCTCTCTCTCTCTCTCTCTCTCTCTCTCTCTCTCTCTCTCTCTCTCTCTCTCTCTCTCTCTCTCTCTCTCTCTGACATTCTCTGCTCCTGACGCGCACTCCTTTGAAGAGGAAGATATGTTTGCATTCTTTTAATTGTGAAACGAAACTGTCATCTCTGTCTTGTCATGGAGCACAGTTTAAACTTTTGACTAAAGGGTGTTATTTCATGTCTAGAGGGCTCTAATAATGTTAAAAAACGTATTTAGAAGGTCGTAAACAGATTTTCTATGCTCTAACTGTGAACATATTCGATTTATAAATAAAGAATCCTACTTCACGGAAATTCATTTATCGCGGTAGAGTCTGGAACGGATTAACCGTGATAAATGAGGGTTTACTGTATTTTGGTACTTACTTTAGTTCCTTTTTATTTTAGTTTTAACTTGAGTAATTGTTTTTTATTTTATTTTTTTTGCACTGGAAAATTGCACCTAAAATTTCATTGTACAATGTCTCATTGCTGCAATGACAATAAAGATTTTGATTTTTGATTTTTTTTTTTTATTATTAGCTTGTTCAGTAATTTTTAATTGAATATAACATTTTTAAGTTTTTTGTTTAGAGAAAAATGTATTAGTGTTGAGCATTAGTAATATACAGTAAGTTATTTTAGTGTTTTTATCAAAATTATTTTATATCACATCACCAAAAAGATTATTTATATTTTATTTAATCAGATCAAGAAAAAAAGAAGTTCGTTCTCAGGCTTCAGAAAAATCTTGGGAATTCTTAGGTTACTTTAAAAGCATTGTTTGCATTTATACCCCTCTTATTCATTACCTACTTCATCCGATGTGGCCTGTCAGGATGTCTTCTTCTTCTTCTTCTTTCAGCTGCTCCCATTAAGGGTTGCCACAGTGGATTATCTTTTTCTATATCTTTCTGTCCTCTGCATCTTGCTGTGTTATACCCAGCACCTGCATGTCCCCTCTCACCACATCCATAAATTTCCTCTTAGGCCTTCCTCTTTTCCTCTTACCTGGCAGCTCTATCCTTAACATCCTTCTCCCAATTTACTCAGCATCTCTCATCTGCACATGTCCAAACCAATGCAATCTCACCTCTCTGACTTTGTCTCTGAACCGTCCAACTTGACATGATCCTGTAATGTACTCATTTCTAATCCGATCCATCCTCGTCACACCCAGTGCAAATCTTAGCATCTTTAACTCTGCTACCTCTAGCTCTGTCTCCTGCTTTCTGGTCAGTGCCACCGTCTGCAACCCATATAACATAGCTGGTCTCACTACCGTCCTTTAGACCTTCCCTTTCACTCTTGCTGATTCCCATCTGTCACAAATTACTCCTGACACTCTTCTCCACTCTGCCTGCACTCTCTTTTTCACCTGTCTTCCACAATCCCCATTACTCTGTACTGTTGATCCCAAGTATTTAAACTCATCCACCTTCACCAACTCTACTCCTTGCATCCTCACCATTCTACTGACCTCCCTCTCATTTACACACATGTATTCTGTCATGTTCCTACTGACCCTCATTCCTCTCCTCTCTAGAGCATATCTCCACAACCTGCTTCCTACTATCGCTACAGATCACAATGTCATCAGCAAACATCATAGTCCATGGGGACTCCTGTCTAATCTCATCTGTTAACCTGTCCATCACCATTGCAAATAAGAAAGGGCTCAGAGCCGACCCCTGATGTAATCCCACCTCCACTTTGAATGCATCCATCACTCCTACTGCAGACCTCACCACTATTACACTTTCTTCGTACATATCCTGTACAACTCTTACGTACCACTCCCGACTTCTTCATACAATATCACAACTCCTCTCAAGGCACCCTGTCATATGCTTTCTCCAGGTCCACAAAGACACAATGCAACTCCTTCTGGCCTTCTCTATACTTCTCCATCAACATCCTCAGAGCAAACATCGCATCTGTGGTGCTCTTTCTTGGCATGAAACCATACTGCTGCTCACTAATCATCACCTCCCTTCTTAACCTAGCTTCCACTACTCTTTCCCATAACTTCATGCTGTGGCTCATCAATTTTATTCCCCTGTAGTTACTGCAGTTCTGCACATCCCCCTTATTCTTAAATATCAGCACCAGTACACTTCTTCTCCACTCCACATGCATCCTCTCACTTTCCAAGATTCCATTAAACAATCTGGTTAAAAACTCCACTTTTATCTCTCCTAAACACCTCCATGCTTCCACAGGTATGTCATCAGGACCAAGTGCCTTTCCATTTTTCATCCTCTTCATAGCTGTCCTTACTTCCTCCTTGCTAATCCGTTGCACTTCCTGATTCACTATTTCCACATCATCCAACATTCTCTCTCTCTCGTTCTCTTCATTCATCAGCCTGTCAAAGTAGTCCTTCCATCTGCTCAACATACTCTCCTCGTTTGTGACTACATTTCCATCTTTACCCCTTACCACCCTAACCTGCTGCACATCTTTCCCAGCTCGTTCCCTATGTCTAACCAATCGGTACAGGTCCTTTTCTCCATTCTTAGTGTCCAACCTCTCATACAACTCATCATATGCCTTTTCTTTAGCCTTCGCCACCCCTCTCTTCACCTGGCATCTTATCTCCTTGTACTCTTGTCTACTTTCTGCATCTCTCGTGACTATCCCACTTCTTCTTTGCCATTCTCTTCCTCTGTATACTCTCCTGCTTTTCCCAATTCCACCACCAAGTTTCCTTTTCCTCCTTCCTCTGTCCAGATGTCATGCCGAGCACCTTTCTTGTTGTCACCTTTATTACATCTGCTGTAGCTGCCCAGCTGTCTGGTAACTCTTCACTGCCACCCAGTGCCCGTCTCACCTCCTCCCTAAACTCAACCTTGCAGTCTTCCTTTTTCAACTTCCACTATTTGATCCTTGGCTCTGGCCTCACTCTCTTCCTCTTCTTGATCTCCAACATCATCCTATAGACCACCATCCTATGCTGCTTAACTACACTTTCCCCTGCCACCACTTTGCAGTCTTCAATCTTCTTCAGATTGACTCTTCTGCAT
The DNA here is from genome assembly GCF_900747795.2 of Erpetoichthys calabaricus. Taxonomy (NCBI): domain Eukaryota; kingdom Metazoa; phylum Chordata; class Cladistia; order Polypteriformes; family Polypteridae; genus Erpetoichthys; species Erpetoichthys calabaricus. The sequence continues at coordinate 32,158,634 of NC_041399.2, forward strand.
AGGATGTAATCTACCTGTGTGCATCTTCCTCCACTCTTGTATGTCTCCCTATGTTCCTCCTTCTTCTTAAAATTTGTATTCACCACAGCCATGTCCATCCTTTTGGCAAAATCCACTATCCTCTGACCTTCTTCATTCCTCCTCTTGACATCATACCAAGCCATCACCTCCTCGTCTGCTCTGTTCCTTTCACCAACATGTCCAATAAAATCCTCGCCGATCACCACTTTCTGTCCCTTGCATGCACTGTTCGTCACTTCATCCAACTCACTCCAAAAATCTTCTTTCTCATCCATCGCCCACCCAACTTGCGGGGCATATGCACTAACAACATTCATCATCACATCTCCAATTTCCAGCTTCATAATCATTACTGTGTCTGACACTCTTTTACCTCCAAAACACTCTTGACATACTGTTCCTTCAGAATAACTCCTACCCCATTTCTCCTCCCATCCACACCATGGTAGTACAATTTGAATCCACCTCCAATTCACCTGACCTTTCTCCCCTTCCATTTATTCTCATGCACGCACAATATATCAACCTTCTTTCTCTCCATCATATCTTTTAAATTTTACACAGGATGCCCTTCCTGACGTAACCGCTCCCCATTTATCCAGGCTTGGGACCGGCACGAAGAAACACACTGGTTTGTGCATCCCCTGTGGCTAGGTTGGCCTGTCGGAATGTAATAGCTTCATTTATACATAAGATTAATACTTGACAGCTTGCAGCTAGTAGTTCAAAATTATTATCTGATGACACTTGCTCTTTGCTCTCCACATGTTTCTCTGATTTTACCATTGTTAGCGCTAACAGTCTAGTTAAGGTCTTTAAATCACTAAAAATTACTTAATGCTCGCTGGATCCCATTCATATTTTGTTTCTGAAGTCTCACTTGATGTCTCTTAATTATTTTATTCTTTATTTGGTCAATTTGTTAATTAGAGCAAGTATAGTTTCAAAACTGCAGTTATTTAGCCATTACTTAAAAAAACAAATATGGATATTTCAGATTTTGCTACTTATTGACCTGTCTTTCATCTTCTTTTCCTTTCTAAAGTTTAAAAACTTTTTTTGTAAAAACCAATAACTACAGTACATCACTTGTTAAGCAATGATTTTTTGAGCAATGTAAGTCTGGATTTCAGTAAGCTATTCGCATGAAAACTGCTTTAGTCCAGTTGCTAAAAGATATGCTATTAAACTATATCTTGTACTGTTCTGCTTTTGCTGAATTTTTCAGTTGCATGCAAGCAGGTCCTCCAACTTGCAGGAAACACTTGGGGGTTGGCGACAGGATTTGCACTTCAGCCACCGTAAACAACCTCACACTGTTCCAACGTGGTGCTGATGTGTCACCCGCTGCACTTGGGTCCCAATCCAGGTGGTTCGTCATGTGGTGGGTGTGACAATGCGCTATCAGCTCATGCTCCCAACCTCTCTCCTCATCTCTGTCAATCATCAGCTTCTGCTACATTGCTTAGCATTAAGTGCCGGAATATCAGGAGCAGGAGCAAACCTAAAATGGTTTGCCTTGTATTTGTCAAACTGGGAACACTATTCCTGTAAATAATTTTAAATCTGCAGTTGCACCTGTTTGCTGTTCTGTACCTCAAGGCTCAATATTAGGCCTACTTTATTTCTTGTATATATACTTCCTTTGGGGATTATCATTTGTAATGCAGGTTTACAATTCCATATTTATGGTAATGACATTTAGTTTTATGTGGCAATGAATAAAGATGCCTTCACTAATTTTACTGTACTAGAATTTCCTCTTAGATGAGCTTAGATGAGATTTTTTGCATCTGAATGTTGACAAAACTCAAATGCTATGTATAGTACTAGGTAAAAATTTGAAAACCCTATCAAACAATTAGTCAATTGTAGGTAATAATAAGATTAATTTTCTGCCCATCTGTGTGTTGTCTGAGTGTGGTATTTGATTCTGAACAGTCCTAAATCTGCTTATTTATATAACCATATAAGTGGATTTAACTGAATAAGCATTGAACCTTCGTATGCCATGAGGATACCCATAAGTTTGATAGTGCTGGTGACAGCAAGTCCCTATGTAGATTACAAAGAGTGACAGGCATTTGGGACCACTCTTATATGTACCTATGTGAAGGGGATCCTATGTGGAATATTGTGGAGTGACTGGCAATTGGCATCACCCGAGTCATTGTCTGGTTAGAATCTTTATGTGTGTGTATCTGTGTGTCTATTAATCTTGAGGTGTGAGAGTAGACCAGCCTAGAAAATGGTCTTGGTAAGCCTCACAAATTCTGTGATAATTAACAGGTGTAAAACCTTTGGGGCTTAAGCTTTCATCAATTGTGCACCTCAACTTTGGAATGTTCTCCTGATCAGCATTAGGCGGCAGCAATGTTTAGAAATGTTTTAATCAAGACTTAAGGCTTTTTTTACTTACGCAAGCTTATATTTCCCAATTAGGCTTTTAGGTATTTTTATGTTATTATTTTATTTTCTTATATTTTTATTTCTTGTTCTGTTTTATGTAATTATATTTTTATTGTCCATTATTTTTTATTATGTTTGTATTATACAGTATATACTTTTATAATGTAAGTGCCTCAGACACTTTTCTGCATAACAAGGCACTGAAATAAAATCCTGAATCCTTGGCAGCAGCTCAAAATAGACCTAATCCTTTGGTTTTGGTTAAAGATATTGCTAAAGTTAATTCAGCAGTATTCTGTCTGTTAAACAGTGACTCAAAAACCCCACTGTGTAAATTGAAGTTCATTCAACACAGAAACCAGGGAGAACTTTATATCACAAAGGACTCTTAGAAAGTGGAGTAAACTACTGAGTCATATAGTTGAGGCAGATACTATGACATTTTTTAAAAAGCATTTTGATGACACACTGGATTCATTGAAAATGAATCTCATATAAAACACTGTTTTTCAGTTTCTGTTAAGCTCGTAATAGCTGTCGAGTAAGTTAAAGCTAGCTGATAATGAGGAATGAAAAAACATAGCTGATACTGAACATGGATAAAATAAATGTTTTAGTAGCCCTGTAAGCCTTAGGCTTACTGGTTGTCCAGCCCTTCTTCAGTATTCAAGCGCCTATAACTCTAGTGGAGTGATACATTTGTCTGACACTAAAGTTTGCCATTTTGGATGCCATTTTCTTCTGTCCAGTTTAAGGTGCAGTCCAGATGCCAGCCAAAAATTAAAACACAGATGGTGATGCCAAATGTCGTAACAGGACTTTAAGGAAAGAATTGAATTAGTAGTAGTTAGTCAAGATGACTTGAGAAACTAGGATAATTACCACAATACGTATAGCCTCACCAAGTCTGAAAATATTGAGTCTTCTGCTTTGATTTAAATGCTGAGGCCCAAAGGACATTTCTATTATTGAAAGCTAGATCATTCCAGAGTTTGGAAAACCTGCAAATAAGTGCAGTAACAACTACAGTAGTTTTATTTAACACTTTGTTTGTAAAAATGGCTCTCATAATTGCATTTTATGTCCTAATAGAATTAATGGGTTTCATAATGTAAAGGAGGTGTGACAAAAGTATTCACATATTAAACCCTAAAAAGAGAATTTTAAAATTTGGCCGGAGCTTAACTGGAAGCCTATGAAGAGAGAAATCAACTGGTGTTTAGACACAGAACATGTCTGAGGATTGTTGAGAGAAGTAAAGTAACCAGGAGATGCTTAACGAGAACAGAGATGTGGTCAGACAAGGCAAGGGTCAAAACCAAGAGATTAAACTTAGAAACAGTAACCAAAATCTAAGAGGAAAAACATAAGTCAGGAATCAGAATCAAAATAAAGTGAAACCAAAACCTAGCACTAGGGTTTACTTGAATTAGAAACTAACAAAGGCAAGTTGTGTATCCACCAAGGGATAATATAACCAGAGTAGGAAAATGAACTTATTTAACTTGGATAATTAATTAATTATCAGTTTTGCCTTTGGCAATGGCAGTTATTAATTAAATAATTTGGTAAGGCCCCTATGCTATTTACGTTACATTTCTTTTTTGAAGGAGGCGGTATCTGGCTATTAGACTTATGTTGCGTTAACTGAAGCACACTTGTTTTTCAATCCAGTGTGTTGATAAATGCAAGAATTATAGAAATGTGATAACTGCATGTATATTAACATATAAGACAGGGCACAACAATGCAAGATAGTCAATTGTGTAACACAGAAGAGGCTGGCTGTTTACTGGCAATATACATTTTTACAAGTCTTTTAGGATCATGTTTGGTGATGTGTGGAATTGTTGTTCTGTGTTCAATTGGAGGATTCTTCTTGCATTGGAGGACACTGTTTGTCTTTGTTATATGGTCTTTTGTTTATGGTATTTTGTGTTTTTCTCAGTTAGGCCCTTTCCGTGTTCTTCTGCAACTTTATATGAAAAAGCATTATTCTTTCTGCCACAAGAGTTTAGACGTTCTGTTCTTGAAGCAAGGGATGCTTCTCAGTATTCTCAGACTCGGCTCAGTTACTACCACAGAGCTTAGTTTGCAGAATGGATCTCAATATTTACATCCACAAAGAGAAGAGATTGTCAGCTTTCAGTTCCCAAAGGAAATCAGTTCATCTACCAGTTACAAAAATCAGTGCCTTCTCATGGGTATGTTATTTTGCCCATAACAGTTCTCAGTCATTGAATTACTGCTCTTTGTTTGGACTTGGGTGTCTGCTTGGTGCCTCCTGGTCTGAAGGGGTGCAGGACTGAGGTGGGTACAAACTGTAGTTCAGCCACTTAGTTTGGAATTTAAGTTGGGGCAGGTTGATGCTAGATTTCTGCATCTGTGTTAACTCTTCTTTCTTAGCAGGTCTTGTGTGCCACTAAATTCTAGCAGAATGGGCAATGCCCACTTTGTCCTACAGCTATAACCGTTGTTTTTAAATTTCATCTCTTTTGTAACATCATTTCTCAATGAATCCAGTCATGTGACACCTTCCAACAACACTGAGTAAACAAAGAAAATAAGATATGAACCAACATGAACTTTGTTAGATTGTATAAAAAATAAAAAAGCAGTAATCCACAAAAATTGAATCCTTAAGTGAAAAGAAAAACAAAAAAATCACAAAATTTCATACATAACAACGTGTTAATACGACAACTGGAGTTATGTAATTGTTCTTCTTTCTAGCAAAGTTCTGAATTATAGGCAGGATCTGATTTGAGTCGGTCAAGTTAAAATAAAATTTGAATTATTTAAGAATTTAAATTATTATGTGTCTATTTACAGTATTTCCACCTACTGATATAGCTTCATTTTTTATTTTAAGGAAAATAGTTATTCCCTATCTACGTCTTCAGCTTCATGAATCAGTTAATTAGGGAAGCTAAAGGAGATATATTTATTAAGCCCTCTATTTCTAGAACCTACTTTTTTCATTACATGGTCAGGTGTAGCCTGATCCTATCCAGTAAGACAAGAAACAATTATAAATAGGATGTCAGTTAATTATAGCATAATCTTAAATTTATTCAGACATGGCTAAAATCATCAGTTAATCAAGCAGCTCCTAATGGCATCATATATTGAGAAAATATAGTCATCAATATCTAACTTATAATGAAGAAGACCTCTGTATGTACTTGAAATGATTTAATAAGCAGTGTTATGAAAAGGTGGCACAAGTATTGCAAAAATTATGAAAGGCTTCTAATAACATCCACAAACCAGATTAGGACCTTCAGTGGACTGCCTAGATATTGGCCTCATCACAGACAGTTTGACCCCAAATTCCACAGGCAGACTTCAGCCTGCACAGGCCCAAAATGGGGATCTTGCTTAACAAGTTCAAAAAATATTTTAACTCTTCAAAATATAAAAAAAAAAAATAAACGCACAAACATAAGGCAAGAAGCTAAAAAGGCAGTAAGGGTTTTTTACTTAAAAAGGTAAGCCAAGGCTAACAAGTCCAACCTGAATACAAAGAATCCAAAGACAAGGCAACAAAATCCACTTTGCTGTAGCCAGAAAATCAAGAGATCTACTTACAAAAATACAGTCCATAATACTCATCAACAATCAATGAAGCTTTGCTGGGACCATCTCTTTTACATGAATGTAAAGGTGGAAGGTGGTCTCGGCAGCAGTGATGACAGGGTAACCCTGCCTCCTGGGGTACCACCCATAAAGCACAAGAAACATAAGACAACAAGTAAGCCCGCGATTTGCTAGCGAATCGGAAATCCTAGAATGGCAATCAGTTTCTGTTCTGTCCGATATGTGGATGGATGACATATCATGGAGGGCGGGTGCGTCTGGGGAAATGTCATTTAATCCAATAAGCATATCTGTACTAAAGCGGTTTCGTTTTGTGGAGACGTGACTCTGTTGCCTTCGCTGACACCGACTGCTTGAACAGGATGTGTTGTTTGGGGGCCACCTACTGACTCTGGGGAAGCCGCTGCGTCTGACTGTGGGGCGAGCGTCACAGCGCAGTATGCGCCTCGGTGGGAAGCCGCTGCGTGAAGACATATCATGGAGGGTATATGCGATAGTGTGGGCAGTCGCGTCCGGGCGGCTGTACAACCTGGCGTGCACGCTTTACCTCAGGTGTAGTTCACAGGTCATAGTCTTGTTTCTGTGTTTTCCTTGGTCTGAGCCGTGACTCCTTTCGCAAGCGTGTTGTAGGCGCGCGCGGCAGGCGCCACAGCGTTTTGGGACGCCGCTGCATTTGACTGTGGACTCTGGGGCGGGCGCCAAACTGAATGACCGTTATGTGATCTACATTACTGGCACAGTGGATTAGAGCAAGTGTAGTTTACAGGTGGCGGGCTCGTTGCAGTGCGGCAGTGTGCGTGACATCCGGTTTACAACCTTCTCGTTTCTGTGTTTTCTGTGCAGTGCAGCAGTGCGCGTGCGCCTCGATGTGCCCAGCGCCCTGCGTCCATATCCGGTTTACAACCTTTGGTTAGTAAGATGGATATGTAAGACATAAATACTAAATAAAAAAATAAGCCTATCATAAACATGTGAAAAATAGTAATTCAAAAGCAATCATAGAACAGAAAATAAAGATAGGTCAGGGAATAAACCCTGGCTGTTTTATAACAAGCAGGAACTAAACCACATACAGTGCCCTCCATAATATTGTTATTTCTACATGATGTGACCAAAATGTATGCAAAAGCCCATTTGAAAGTCTACAATGTGTACTTTAATAATAATAATAATTCATTACATTTATATAGCGCTTTTCTCAGTACTCAAAGCGCTATCCACACAGGGAGGAACCGGGAAGCGAACCCACAATCTTCCACAGTCTCCTTACTGCAAAGCAGCAGCACTACCACTGCGCCACTGAATCCGAACACAGGGTCACGGGGGTCTGCTGGAGCCAACACAGGGCACAAGGCAGGAACCAATCCCGGGCAGGGTGCCAACCCACCGCAGGACACACACAAACACACCCACACACCAAGCACACACTAGGGCCAATTTAGAATCGCCAATCCACCTAACCTGCATGTCTTTGGACTGTGGGAGGAAACCGGAGCGCCCGGAGGAAACCCACGCAGACATGGGGAGAACATGCAAACTCCACGCAGGGAGGACCTGGGAAGCGAACCCAGGTCCCCAGGTCTCCCAACTGCGAGGCAGCAGCGCTACCCACCGCGCCACCTGTACCTTTTATAATAATAATAATAATAATTCATTACATTTATATAGCGCTTTTCTCAGTACTCAAAGTGCTATCCAATTATGATTATCTGTTAAGATTTGAGCGTCTTTTTAATTTTTCTTGGGTTTCTTTTAAGCTGGAATACTACTCTTGGTGTCATTCTGGACGTTTTAACATTCAAGTAAACCAATTCTACATTTAGAATTTTGTTTATACTGTGGCTTCATTTTATAAGTTTAATATTATTTACCATCTTTTACTAAACATTTTTTTGGAGATGGCATCACTGTTTTGTGGGTTTTGTGTCATCTGTCAATGGGAATTTCCTAGTAAGCATCTGGGCAATGGTGCTTATGACGTTATTGACACACCGGTATAAAGATCACCCTAAAATAGTCACAAGTATCTGAGATTGGATCAAAGTTAGTGTACTACTTACTTTGAAGTTTGATTACTAGTTTTTTTTAATAAAGCTGTGTTTTTTTACTTTGATTTTTGGTTTATGATTTGGCTTTGACGTTTTCCTTTTTGACCTTTGGTTTTGACCATTGCTTTGCCTTTTGTCACCGTTCTTTTTCCTGATCCTCAATCTTTAATTATTTGGACTGACTGCCCTTTTTAGTCAGTACAGTACCAATCATTTTTAGTTATACTGAATATTGCAGCTGTGTTTCTATAGCTCTTTTTAGGCACTTACTGTTAGGAACTACTGTTGGGAACTAATTTTTTCTCACACTTGTCTCTCTACTGCATTTTAATTGCTGATGTGATGATGTTTTAAATGTGTATGGTTGAACATTTTGCATTGTAAAGCTATTTTCAGTGTAAAGCTCTTCATGATATTGCATGCTGTTACAAATGCAATAAAAATATTGGTTATCTGATTGATAAAATATATATATCAATGACCAGTTACAAGGTATCAGAAACTATGAACCAGTAACAATATAGCTATGGCAATTCAAATCCAAGCATGGTTTGTACAAGCAAACTCAGAGCATGTCAATTAAAGCTGGTGAAAGAAAAATTAATGAGATGTAGTGGTGTAAATGCGATAATGGTTTAACTGAAAATTGTAATTAAAGTAGCAAAAATTTCAATGTGTTAGCTAATCGGTCCAAGACGAGGCTCCGTTATACTTTTCACACTTTGCCTTCTAAATTGCAGGTTATGCCATGTATCATTCACAGAAAAAGAGAAAACTGTTGAACTATAGTGCATCCGGAAAGTATTCACAGCGCATCACTTTTTCCACATTTTGTTATATTACAGCCTTATTCCAAAATGGATTAAATTCATTTTTTTACTCAGAATTCTACACACAACACCCTATAATGACAACGTGAAAAAAGTTTAGTTGAGGTTTTGGCAAATTTATTAAAAATAAAAAAATTGAGAAAGCACATGTACATAAGTATTCACAGCCTTTGCCATGAAGCTCAAAATTGAGCTCAGGTGCATACTGTTTCCCCTGATCATCCTTGAGATGTTTCTGCAGCTTAATTGGAGTCCACCTGTGGTAAATTCAGTTGATTGGACATGATTTGGAAAGGCACACACCTGTCTATATAAGGTCCCACAGTTGACAGTTCATGTCAGAGCACAAACCAAGCATGAAGTCAAAGGAATTGTCTGTAGACCTCCCGAGACAGGATTGTCTCAAGGCACAAATCTGGGGAAGGTTACAGAAAAATTTCTGCTGCTTTGAAGGTCCCAATGAGCACAGTGGCCTCCATCATCAGTAGGTGGAAGAAGTTCGAAACCACCAGGACTCTTCCTAGAGCTGGCCGGGCATCTAAACTGAGCGATCGGGGGAGAAGGGCCTTAGTCAGGGAGGTGACCAAGAACCCGATGGTCACTCTGTCAGAGCTTCAGAGGTCCTCTGTGGAGAGACGAGAACCTTCCAGAAGGACAACCATCTCTGCAGCAATCCACCAATCAGGCCTGTATGGTAGAGTGGTCAGACGGAAGCCACTCCTTAGTAAAAGGCACATGGCAGCCCACCTGGAGTTTGCCAAAAGGCACCTGAAGGACGCTCAGACCATGAGAGAGAAAATTCTCTGGTCTGATGAGACAAAGATCGAACACTTTGGTGTGAATGCCAGGTGTCACGTTTGGAGGAAACCAGGCACCGCTCATCACCAGGCCAATACCATCCCTACAGTGAAGCATGGTGGTGGCAGCATCATGCTGTGGGGATGTTTTTCAGCGGCAGGGACTGGGAGACTAGTCAGGATAAAGGGAAAGATGACTGCAGCAATGTACAGAGACATCCTGGATGAAATCCTGCTCCAGAGTGCTCTTGACCTCAGACTGGGGCGACGGTTCATCTTTCAGCAGGACAACGACCCTAAGCACACAGCCAAGATATCAAAGGAGTGGCTTCAGGACAACTCTGTGAATGTCCTTGAGTGGCCCAGCCAGAGCCCAGACTTGAATCCAATTGAACATCTCTGGAGAGATCTTAAAATGGCTGCGCACCGACGCTTCCCATCCCACCTGATGGAGCTTGAGAGGTGCTGCAAAGAGGAATGGGCGAAACTAGCCAAGGATAGGTGTGCCAAGCTTGTGGCATCATATTCAAAAAGATTTGAGGCTGTAATTGCTGCCAAAAGTGCATCGACAAAGTATTGAGCAAAGGCTGTGAATACTTATGCACATGTGATTTCTCAGTTTTTTTATTTTTAATAAATTTGCAAAAACCTCAAGTAAACTTTTTTCACGTTATCATTATGGGGTGTTGTGTGTAGAATTCTGAGGAAAAAAATGAATTTAATCCATTTTGGAATAAGACTGTAACATAACAAAATGTGGAAAAAGGGATGCTCTGTGAATACTTTCCTGATGCACTGTATGTGAATCTCATAGCAAATGTATTATAAACCACTTTTTGTTTCCATTAGATTAGTTTATTTAGCTTTTATTAAATAGAACTTAAATCACAATTGCATCTAACTGTTCTTTCCCTATTTGTGCAATCAGTGTCAAGGATTCTGTCTATTTGGTTTACAAATAATTGTATTATTTTTTTTTTGCATAATTGCTAATCAATGATTATTTTTTTTATAACATACCCTGCTGAAGTCAAACATTGCCCTTCTTATCACAGCACAATGTTACATATATACAGTATATATTTTTTTTAATCTTGCTTGGCCATTATTAACACGATTAGCAAATCATTCATCATTTAGCCCTCTCTTTTCACTTAACCTGTCCGTTCTTTTTAATTCATGATCTGTGGTGAGTCTAGTTACTCCACAGCAGTAGAGGTTACACTAAATATTGCTGTTCATCCAGCTTGACGAAAAAGCAAGAAAAGGCATCACAATCTGCTTTACTGCATATCTCTAAATTCTAACATCTTTAAAGATGATTGCTTTAATATTTACAAATGCTAAGAAACAAACTTTTAAGTTGATTTTTCAAGCATGAAATGTGATCCTCATGATTTTCATCTGGATTTATTGTAAAAGGTGGAAAAAGAGCAGCAAAGCAATTTAAAGCTTACAGTACTTTTTGGATTTGAAATATTATGATCTCAAAACATTCAGAACAAATAATTAAAGCTTTTCTGGCATCAGATTTTTCATGCAACATTAACTGCTTGCATGTGCTCTTAAACCTGAAAACAAATCTTCTGAGGGAAAACACAAAATGTTACTTTGATCCTTTTCCCAGGTTGACCAAGGTTCTGTTTATACCAGTGATTTATGTAAAAGTTTATTAATCTAGATTATCTTCTTTTAATATTGTTTGCTTAATGTACTGTAGAATTGTCCAGGGTGGTTTATTAAAAATACTATGACTCAAAGGAATTACATTGTGATTTTACAATTAAATGATAGTGATTTGACAGCGCTCTTTTTTTCTGATCATTTTGTAGTATCAAATCACTGATAGGTAGTTCTATATTCTTCATATTAGCTGTTACTTTACAGTTTAATAGATGTCATTTCCTACAGTGGTTTAGGTAACCCACAAATCAAGAAATTCAGATGAATACTACCCCATTTTTCACTCTTTAGTGTTTTCAGGGACTGAATACTATCTTTTGTGTAACATGCTGTAGGAGATGTTTAGATCTGTTTGAAGAGCCTTAGGTCACCTTTTTGATGGTATTTTCATGACGTGGGGATACTGTTATCATTGTCCTCATTTGATAATTCTTATTAAAGTATTATATGTGTTGCTAAAGTGTTATCTAAAGAGCCATTTTGAGCTGCTGGCAAGGATTTTATTTCAGTGCCTTGTTATGCAGAAAAAATATTGTGACCTTGGTATGGTTGAGTGGGCATGGGTGAAAGTGAAACAATCATCCTTAGGACCATGCTATCTGAAGATATGTCCTCCTGATAGAAATAACAGTAGCAAGTGGTTGTAAGAGTGGGACCAGGGAAAGAAAAATCCATTAATGATAGTCTCAAATAAATAAGAGAGAACCTGACCCACAAAAGGTACTTATGGCTGGAATCAGCCTGAAGATGGAGTTTGCCAAAGAGCACCTGGTGGCCAGGTGACCAATATAGACCAGCCCGGCTCTGTCACACAGGTGAGTGGTTCTGCCATGTGGGATCACCACCTATTAGGTGAAGAATGAGGACCATTTGTAGTGCCATTTGGGTGATAGGCAAGAGTGAAATGGATAAAGCCATATTAGACTTAGGCAGTACAAATTCACTCTTGGAATGTAGTACTAGGGTGTTGTATCGTGTTAGCCATTATGGATGTAGTGAGAAGTTAAGCAAAATGACACCTTTTATTGGCTAACTAGAAAGATTACAATATGCAAGCTTTCGAGGCAACTCAGGCCCCTTCTTCAGGCAAGGTAACAAAACTTTTCTGTTGGGGAAGAAGCTAGTACTTGTGGAAGTTAAGAATAATGGTTAAAAATAACGAGACTGACTTCTATGCACAGCATTAGCTCTGGATCCAAACATCTAAATCAAGGTTAGTTTCTCTCTACTTTGGGGTTGCCTGGTAGGAAAGGCCCTGGGCAGGTTGCCAACAACAAGACTGTTGTTTACACGTATGGACGAAACAGCTCTTATGAGTATTTACTATTTACCCTTTTTTAGAGACATTAGATTTGGTGATTAAAAGAGTGGCATCCACTAACTCTGCAGTCCTATTGTGAGACTACAATACTCATATGGTGGAGATACCTGGGAGAAATTGATTAGGAGAAACAGCTTGTCTGACGTTAACACAAGTGATAAACTGTTATCTTATTTCTCTGATAGTCATGGGTTGTCCTTTAAAAAATGGGGATTGAGCACAAGGATGCTAATAGGTGTGGTTAATACCAGAGTACTTCATGCCACTGGCCGACTGTCATCTTTGTAGTCATGTCATTTTATCTGAGGCATTATGCTGTGGACAGCCAGGACAAGAGTGGTGCTAAGCTGCCAGCTAATCAGTAGCTGGTGGTGACCTGGCTTAGACAGATGGAGCGCCTGCTGGACAAACCTGGAAAGCCCAAATACTTTAGATAGAAAGGATGTACTGGAAATAGCAGCAAAGTTTGGGTTACATTCAAGTTTCACATTTGGAAGTGCATCTCAGCAGAGGCCATTGACACAGAGTTTGAATAGATCATGTTCAAGACCTTAGTTTGGTGAAAATTTAAAAAAATTGTGAAGAGAAGGTTGTTTGTGCCTTTAGTAGTGGTAACCCCCTTTTAAGTTGTCAAGTTGAAGAAAAACAGCATCCACATAATGTTAAGAGGAGGATCTGTGTATTTAACACAGAGGTAATAGCACTCTAACAAGGCAGCTACAGCAGTAGCCAACACTAAATCTCATGTACGGCTAGAATTCGCTGAGACCATGAGAAATGACTTTAGGATGGCTTTGAAAAGGCTCTGGTAAGCCATTTAATGGCGCAGGTGGGAGAAGCGGGAGATCACTAAGGCTGTTCTCGAAAAGTGAAGGGAAATCCATCCATCCATTATCCAACCCGCTATATCCTAGCTACAGGGTCACGGGGGTCTGCTGGAGCCAATCCCAGCCAACATAGGGCACAAGGTGTGAAGGGAAATGTTGACCTCAAATGAGAATATTGTTGAGGGTTTAAGTGAGCACTTTGAAGAACTCATAAACCCTCTCAATATGCCCTCCTCAGATGAAGTGATGCTAAAAGCGTTGGATATAGCTGGATATGTCTCTGTGGCTGAGGTCACTGTGGTGTGGATAAAATCCAACCAGAAATCGTAGAATATTTTGGATATTGTGGTGGTGCTTTGGCTATTATGCTTCTTCATTGTCACATGGAGAATGCAGACAATGCTTTGGGCTGCCAGATTGTAGGGTGTGTTCTAATTATTATTGATTATATTGTTCAGATTTTCTGGGAAATAATTTTTTGGGATACAGGAACAGAGACTACATCCAGTAGTTAAGATGAATAATTCAAATAATTTAAAATTATTTTTTGTCTATGTAACAGTAGACAGATATCTGATTGGAAATGGGAATTTGTCAGTCCTGTCTACATGTGCTTTGTTTGTTTAGAAAATACTTACGACAGTGTACTCCATAGTATTCTGTGGGTGGTGCTTCAAAAGTGTGGGCTTCTAGGGCTGCTCCTGTGTGCCATCGTGTCCCTGTATTTGCAGAATGAGAGTTATGATCACACACTTGACATGGAGTCCATTTGTTGTTATGTGTTCATTCAGTTCAATTCAGTTTGTTTTTGTATAGAGCTCTTTAATGAGTATGGGTGCAGAGTGCTATGACAAGTTCTCAGTTAAACTGCAAATACAAACTTTAAAAATTACTAATGACAAAATGGGTATACATAAAGACACAGATTTGTCTTGACACACAGGAAAGCAAGATAGTTTGAAACTGATGGACATAAATGGAGCCCATCAATATCTGGTCATTAATGAATTAGTGAACTTTGGCCAGTTGACATAAGAGGAGAGAGAAAATAGTGTCTATGGTCAGTTATAAATCAAAGTACTGGACATTTTTGGGTTTTGTTTTCTCCATAAAGCTCTTGTGCACAATCAGGAATTAGTCCTCAGATCTTTTCTGGCTTCTACAGGTTTATAATATAAAGCATTCTGGATAGTTACATTGCATTGTGTTGTGGCATATATGATTTTTCCTGACTGAAAGCTGTGCTCAGTGTGGTTAAAATCGGCAATCTCATCAGTAAAGCTGAGACTACATTAATTCAGCCCATATTTAATAATAGGGCTCTTACAGCATTTTGTTAAACCCCTAACATCCTAGACACATGCTGTTAGTTTTTCTAGTGTTTGGTTCATGCTCACAAACAGATTTAATCTTCATATCTTAAAGATGCTATCTCCTATGCACTTTTTGATTTAACTATAAATTGTAAACTCCTAACTACACTATCCACAACATTCCTTCCTCACTATAGACACTTTACCCTTTGCTTTTGTTAAATATGATTTTGCTCCTGATGTTTTCTGTTATTCACTGCTGCTTTGTTCTGAATGTACATCATAATTTAAATGATCAAAGACGATTTAAATTTTTTACTTTTCATGTTTTGACTTTTTACATAATAAACTCCTTACCACATTAGTGTCTTTAATTCAGTGCCTTCCAGAGCAGTTTTCTGTTTGTGTAAAGAATGTCCCTTCTTAAAGACTTTCTTTACTTTTCAAATGCTTTTTTGTCTTCATTCCAGCAATCCTTTTTTTTACAGGAAGTGTAACCAGATTAGTTTCTCGGGTTGAATTAATACCAGTTTAAGCTAATTTTTCATGCTTTATTATGCAGAGAAAAGAAGTATCTTGGGGCTGGATTTGTGTGTATAAGGGATGTGTGTGTGCACATATATTTGTGCATAGCTTTTAATATGAAGACACATTTTGGGAACTGTATCCATGACTGGATGTCTGCACGATCTAAACTGGGTTGTTGCCCATTGGCCCCATTAGGTGAAGGGGTCCCAAGATTAATTAAAATGTATGGGAAAAAAGTTTTGTTCTTTCTTTTTCAAAGAAATATTCGTGCCACTGAAATGGTCCTCTTTAATCCCTTTGCCATTATCCCTCAGAGAACTTGTCTATTGCTAGTCGCATGAACATTGTCAATCCTGAGTTTGTGCATGTCCAGTGAACTGCAACTAGTGATGGAGAGTGGCTGTTGGACAGATTTTGTGGTAGCAGGAGAGCTGCAGATAGGTTGTTAAAACAGTACATGAAGAATAAAAGTGCATTTGGCATTTTGCATGAATGGTAAGCTCTCCTCTTCTGGTTTGGACAGCTTTCAAAGTTACTGTTCAGTGATCTCCAATGTGCAAGGAAGATTTATCTCTTAGAGAATTTCTGTCAGTTAATAAGTGACAGCTTGTTACACATATGATTGTGCCTGAGCCCAACACACATGCACAGTCACTGGCACAGCAGTAAACATTGAAACTCCAGAATGCTTATGTGGTCTGATGTCAGTTATGACGAGTTTCTGCCTTTATTGTACTTATTGCATGTAATAATTCAAAAGCCTGATGTTGAAACGTACTGATCAACAAAACCTTTATTTGAAAGGCCTTATGGGTCATCCAGGATAGAGATCACAAGTGAAAAATGTTTCAGTTTACTTATGAGGTGTTTGTATTTTGTGGACAACAACTTAACTCTCACTTGGCACAGTAGTGAGAAATCAATCAGAGAATAAAGTCATTCTCTGCATTTACATACTTGAGCAGAATGTTGTTAACAAATCACATTGCTTAGAAAGGTCATGTGGTGAAGCTGTAAAAACTGTACCTCATTTCATTATTCAGTTGGACACATCTCTACTTATCAACAGATAAAGTTTACAGTTGACTGGTGCTCATAGTCTGCAAACTGGGGAAAAACTGAAGTTGCTGATGTGTTTTTATTTTATTATTTACAATTATTTTTGTTTGTTTTTGTTTTTAATTATTTATTAGTTTTACCTCAATAGCTGAAAATACCCAACAATATGCCAGAATAAAGTTTTTAAATATTTTCCACTCTCTCACTCTCAAAATAAATAGTTGAACAGAATCTGTGTATTTAATATCTAACATGGCATACTGTACTCTAATGGCTATAAAATATAATTCTAAGCTTGAGTGCTTTGTTTCCACCTCTCTGTCTATTCTCTCTATCCCTCAATAATCTTAGATGCTGTTTCTGTGTTTTTTGCTGTTATCCATACACCTATTGCATACTCTAGCAATACTTACCCTTTTTGTATAGTGCGTTTTCAAGTTTAGGCAACTCCTAAGTTTTGATATTACAGTTGTGCTTGAAAGTTTGTGAACCCTTTCGAATTTTCTATATTTCTGGATAAATATGACCTAAAACATCATCAGATTTTCACTCAAGTCCTAAAAGTAGATAAAGAGAAACCAGTTAAACAAATGAGACAAAAATATTATACATGGTCATTTATTTATTAAGGAAAATGATAGAATATTACATATTTGTGAGTGGCAAAAGTATGTGAACTTTTGCTTTCAGTATCTGGTGTGACCCCACCTTTGCAGCAATAACTGCAACTAAACGTTTCCGGTAACTGTTGATCAGTCCTGCACACCGACTTGGAGGAATTTTAGCCCATTCCTTCGTACAGAACAGCTTCAACTCTGGGATGTTGGTGGGTTTCCTCACATTAACTGCTCGCTTCAGTTCCTAACACAATATTTCGATTGGATTAAGGTCAGGACTTTGACTTGGCCATTCCAAAATATTAACTTTATTCTTCTTTAACCATTCTTTGGTAGAACAACTTGTGTGCTTAGGGTCGTTGTCTTGCTGCATGACCCACCTTCTCTTGAGATTGTCCTGACATTTTCCTTTAGAATTCTCTGATATAATCCAGAATTCATTGTTCCATCAATGAAGGCAAGCCGTCCTGGCCCAGATGCAGCAAAACAGGCCCAAACCATGATACTACCACCACCATGTTTCACAGATGGAATAAGGTTCTTATGCTGGAATGCAGTGTTTTCCTTTCTCCGAACATAACGCTTTTCATTTAAACCAAAAAGTTCTATTTTGGTCTCATCCATCCACAAAACATTCTTCCAATAGCCTTCTGGTTTGTCCACGTGATCTTTAGTAAACTGCAGATGAGCAGCAATGTTTTTTTGGAGAGCAGTGGCTTTCTCCTTGCAACCCTGCCATGCACACCATTGTTGTTGAGTGTTCTCCTGATGGTGGACTCATGAACATGAACATTAGCCAATGTGAGAGAGGCCTTCAGTTGCTTAGAAGTTACACTGGGGTCCTTTGTGACCTGGCCGACTATTACACGCCTTGCTCTTGGAGTGATCTTTGTTGGTCGACCACTCCTGGGGAGGGTAACAATGGTCTTGAATTTCCCCCATTTGTACACAATCTGTCTGACTGTGGACTGGTGGAGTCCAAACTCTTTAGAGATGGTTTTGTAACCTTTTCCAGCCTGATGAGCATCAACAACTCTTTTTCTGAGGTCCTCAGAAATCTCCTTTGTTTGTGCCATGACAGACTTCCACAAACATGTGTTGTGAAGAACACACTTTGATAGATCCCTGTTCTTTAAATAACACAGGGCGCCCACTCACACCTGATTGTCATCCCATTGATTGAAAACACCTGACTCGAATTTCACCTTCAAACTAACTGCTAATCCTAGAGGTTCACATACTTTTGCCACTCACAAATATGTAATATTCGATCATTTTCCTCAATAAATTAATGATCAAGTATAATATTTTTGTCTCATTTGTTTAACTGGTTTCTCTTTATCTACTTTTAGGACTTGAGTGAAAATCTGATGGTGTTTTAGGTCGTATTTATGCAGAAGTATAGAAAATTCTAAAGGGTTCACAAACTTTCAAGCACAACTCTATGTAGTAGTATTTTCTTGTTTCGCTTAGAACACCTATCTGGGGCCAAAAATGTTTACACAGGGGCCCCACCCTCCTAAGTCCACCCTTGCGTGTATCTTCTAAGACAGAAGAAAGCAGTATTGTGGGAAAATCATTACCTTTTCTTTGAAAATAATTTGAAGTTAGAATTAAAGTTAGTATCGGTGATCTATATCCCCCAAGTGTAACAGTATAAAGGTTGTGTATATTTTTTGTAAACCTTCCTATATTTAATATTACAGACTCAAGTGTTAAAAACAAATGTATTCTGTATTCTTTAATATTTACCAGGCTGTATTATAAATCATTAGATACAGAATTTTAACCCATTTTCTTATTGGTGGTGTACTACAAAGTTCTGTAGTCTTTAAGTACATTAATGGTATTTTTTTCACTAAAGCCTTTTCTTTTTAGCAGGTTTTTTAATTAAGAGAAATAGACCAGATTTGTGTTAGTTGTTTTAATGTTATATGTTGTTGCATAGGTGAAAGTCAACAATGAAGTTGCTACTGGCACCGGCCCAAATAAGAAAATTGCAAAACGCAATGCAGCAGAAGCAATGTTACTGCAGCTTGGTTACAAAGCATCTACTCCAATACAGACTCAAACTGAGACGGTAAGTGAAAGCACAATAATCAACGTTTCTTTTGACTGTCATTACAGCTACAGCTCTTTTCAGTTTGACTCTAACAGACACAGGAAGGGTTAGAGTTGGTGTCAGTGTTTCAGCTTAATCCTGAAATCGTTGGAACCAATTCTTCCTCACTTTCTCTTAAAGGTACTGATATCTGTACTTGTTGATCAGATGTCTGATTACCATTATTCCCAGCAAGTCCCAATCAATGGAATGTTGGACTCCCATCCTGCCACAAATAACATTTGGCTTGTGCCTCTTTTAAAGAGAATTATAGGTTGTTAATTTCACATAAAAATGTAGCTGCCTTTTTGACTAAGGCAAGTGCACACTGAATATAGCACCTTACAAATGATTTCCGGAATTAATTCTCTGGCAATACTTAACTGCTTACTTCTGATTACCAGATATCATAATGTTTTGGTGGCAGTAATCTCATACGTTAGTTCAACATATCACCATTTTCTTCAGGATTTTATTGGCTTATAGTCAGTTAATCTTTCCACATTTGCTTATTTTAGTATGTTGTTGCAGGAAGGTCAGGCCTGGTAGTCTTGGTGCTGGAGTGGAGCTGTTTCAGGTTTTCAACAGTGTGTCTCTGAACATACTCACTCACACGTATATAAGCTCAACTAAATTAGATATACCAGTTATTCTAACTTGTTTATTAACCTAACCCAGACTGTGCCTGGTCTGAGATTTGAAACCCAGGAATGTAGAACTACTATGGGTTACTGCTCTAACCAACACTCCATTGTGCCAGCTGAATAGGCTTATATATTTAACATTTCTAGATTTTATATTACATTGAAGTCAATCCAGGGCATATATATTTTTTCTATATATTTGTGTTATTTTTTTGCCAGAAATCTGTAAAAATCCAGCAATATTAATACCTCAGAATTAGGCTACAATAAATGTTCACTGCCCTGAAGAAAATAAACCAGGTTCTGCATCAGGTATTCTCACAAATTTTCCATAATAACATGTCTGAGACATTTATTGTCTATTGAATTTTTAAAAACAACATTATAGAATATGTTTGATTTTTTTTCTTGTAATATAAAATAAACCATTTTAGGGAAAGTCATGCACTTACATTAACTTGTGAAACCTTCCAACACCTAACATATCCTTTGAGCTACCCAGTCCACACAATGGGTTTAGTTGATGGAACAAAGGTTTATGAAGTCACTATACTGTTTGAAATATTTGATCCACTTCAAACAAAGCAGTGCTGTCTTGTTGCTTTATTTTGATGTTTCTCATAGGCTAGTGCTAAGGGTATCATATAATGGGAAAAATCTCTCCATTGCCAAACAATTTCTTCCGATTTGGAATCACAGATGAAAAAAAGCTCTCTTTGGCCAAGAGGTCAGTCCAGTGGAAAAAAAACGCCATTGGTGCCATACTAAATGAAAATGTAGCTGAGATTTATACTTGCAGAATTCTCTGCAGGGTGGCATGGCTGCACATTAGTTAATTCTGCTGCCTCACACACCTGGCTATTGCCTGTGGAGTTTGCTTTTTCTTCCTGTGCCTCCAGACACACCCGTTTTGTTCACACATTCCTAAAGACATATAGGTTATGTTAATTGGCAACTGTATATTAGACTTAGTGTGGTGTGTTTATGTGGGTAGGCTCAGACATTCTTTGAACAAGACCTAAATTTAGCAGATATAATATACAGTAGTATGTATATATTAATGAATTATCAGAAGAAAGCCTTGTTCTGTTTGAGTAAAGTGTTAGGATCTCATTGAAGAACATTTTGTTTTATTTACTATTTGTAATTATTATTAATTATAGTGGTTACTGTCAGAATTTCACAGACATTTTAGTTTGTTATCTTTCATTTTGGAAGTACAGGTAAAATTCCGTTAGAACGAATATCTTTACAACAAAATTTTCATTATGATGAAGTATTTTTATGGTCCCGACAGTTTCCCCATATGACATGAGTCCATAGAAATCTCGTTATTACGAAATACATTCAGCAGATACTTTCATTACAACGAAGTGCCCAAAAGACCTTGAAGTACCTGAATGAATCATCCATAGAACAGTTAGTTCTGTGGTCGCAGCTCAGTTGTGCACAACGATCCCCAAACAGAAACACTAATTTTTTTCTTTCTCCAAACTTTCCTCATACTGTTTTTTTTTTTGTTTTTTTTTTGCTGCTTTTGTTTTTGGTGGTTTTCAGTGATACCTTTTGCTTATTGCTTGTCAACATTTGAAAAACATCCATTGGAATTTAACTTATTGTCACCCTCCTATAGAAATGGCAGACATGGAAAAACGATAACAGTTTAAGTTTTGCGGCTCTCAATTCCAGCAAAAAGAAAAAAGACGTTCCCAGTGAATTCGGAATTTCGCCATCGACAATGTCAACTTTCTTGAAAGACAGAGCAAAAAAAGAAGAAAAATCTCAGGTTGCAAACATATGCAACTTGCTGCATTTGAAGACATCAAAAAAGCCATTTTTATGTGGTTCAGTGATGCTCGTTCAAAAACATTCCTATTAATGCGCCACTCATTCAAGAAAATGTGAGGTTTCTAAACTCTCTTGGGACCTCCTCAAACTGGACAACATGCTGAAAAGCGTCCTGAGGTGCGATCACCGTGTCTGTGGAAGACTGTTTACCTGTTGCCAGGGCAACAGCAGGCTCACAGCTCTGCTGCGGTTCGGCACCGAAGCAAACAAAAGATCTCAATGCGTGATGCAAGGAACATTGTAAATGCAGGGAACAGGATTATTTGTCCACTAACCTGGCCACAACCCTGCCTGACGGCTGTGTCTGTGTATAGGAGAGTGGCAGATCAGGCTACAATAAATAACCGTGCTGTTCCTGTTCCAAGCTAAATAAAGCTGATTTTGCTAAAGTACTGAGACTCAGCCTCGTGTTTTGGGGTGCAAGACAGGAACTTATAGTGCGACCCCGATCTTTTATGATTTGCTTCTATGGCACTTCACTGCAGTGCTGTGAGCCTGCTGTTGCCCTGCCCCGGCAACGGACAAACAATCTTCCACAGACGCGGCAGTCGTGCTTTGGGACGCACTTCAGTGTGTCGTTCCCATTGGGTGGGGGGGATCCTAAAAGAGTTCAGAAACCTCACAATATGAAGAAGAAGAAAAGGATGATTCGGCTTCTGATTGATAACTATGCTGCCCACAACATGCCTCCACATTTAGATAAAGTTCATGTTGAATTCCTCCCACCCAATTGCATGGCAGTGCTTCAGCTATTGGATTTGGGCATCATTCTCACCCTGAAAGTGTATTATCGCAAGGAAATGCTGAGAAAAATTCTCATTAGCATAACTTGTAGACATGTGGAGATTAAAATTAACACGAAAGACACTATTGAAATGATTGCAAACGCTTGGACGCAAGTTAAAGAAAGCACTATAGTGACAAATACATAATCTAATTACTACGAAATTTTCATTAAAACAAAATATTTTTTAGGTCCCTGGCAGTTCGTTGTAATGGAATTTTACCTGTATTACTATTTACAGTAATTTTGGAATTGTTGTTTTTTGATGTTATTGTTAGGATTTCATTTAAGAACGTTCTGGTTTACTTTCTGTAATTTTTGGAATTACTGTGGATATTTTCCTGGTTGTACATTTTTATAATTATTTGTTTGAGATTTTGACTAAGCTTTTAGTTTTGATAAATGGCTAAATAGACTAGTGTGCGTCAGACTTTTGCCTAGATAAAGACTTTACTTTTGTAAAGGTTCCAAAGTAATGTCATTTCTTTGTTTGCCACAGTAATATAAAAGTTCTTTCTTGAAAGAAATTTCATAAGAGGAAGCAGCAGGTTTCCTTGTTGAACAGTGATTGGAGATTTCATTTTCATTTTGGTTCTTTAGGCTTATCAGGAAGATAGATAGGTAGGTAGGTGCACCTCCAGAAACTGTTTTCTGGATTAGAGGGAGAAAGGAGAGGGGCAATGCCATGATTGGATGAAAGCGAAGACACCTACGAACAATTATGCAATGCAATATACTAAACAGTATGGATAAAGAATTGTAAGAAATGGGCTTACATGCCTTTTTCATATAGACAACACAGGCAACATTCAAATTATTCGATAGATAGATAGATAGATAGATAGATAGATAGATAGATAGATAGATAGATAGATAGATAGATAGATACATACATACATACATACATACATACATACATACATACATACATACATACATACATACATACATACATACATACATACTTTATTAATCCCAAGGGGAAATTCACATACTCCAGCAGCACCTTACTGATACAAGAAAACAATATTAAATTAAAGATTGAAAATAATGCAGGTAAAAAAAGACAATAACTTTATATAATGTTAACGTTTACCGCCCCCCCCCGGTGGAATTGAAGAGTCGCATAGTTTGGGGGAGGAACGATCTCCTCAGTCTATCAGTGGAACAGGACAGTGACAGCAGTCTGTCGCTGAAACTGCTCCTCTGTCTACAGATGACACTGTTTAGTGGATGCAGTGGATTTTCCATAATTGATAGGAGCCTGCTTAGTGCCTGTCGCTCTGCCACAGATGTCAAGCTGTCCAGCTCCATGCCAACAATAGAGCCTGCCTTCCTCACCAGTTTGTCCAGGAGTGAGGCGTCTTTCTTCTTAATGCTGCCTCCCCAGCACACCACCACGTAGAAGAGGGCGCTTGCCACAACAATCTGATAGAACATCTGCAGCATCTTATTGCAGATGTTGAAGGACGCCAGCCTTCTAAGGAAGTATAACTGGCTCTGTCCTTTCTTACACAGAGCATCAGTATTGGCAGTCCAGTCTAATTTATCATCCAGCTGCACTCCCAGGTATTTATAGGTCTGCACCATCTGCACACAGTCACCTCTGATGATCACGGGGTCCATGAGGGGTCTGGACCTCCTAAAATCCACCACCAGCTCCTTGGTTTTGCTGGTGTTCAGGTGTAGATGGTTTGAGTCGCACCATTTAACAAAGTCATTGATTAGGTCCCTATACTCCTCCTCCTGCCCACTCCTGATGCAGCCCACGATAGCAGTGTCATCAGCGAACTTTTGCATGTGGCAGGACTCCGAGTTGTGTTGGACGCACATACTGAGGTCTGTCTTTAAGATAGTCCACGATCCATGCCACCAGGTATGAATCTACTCCCATCATTGTGTTGAAGGCGCTAGAGAAGTCTAGAAACATTTATATAGCATTTCTGTATGGGGTTTAGTACTTGGGTGAATTTGTTTTATTTGGTTACTGTTTGTTCAGAGTGGCATATATAAGTGGAACACTTCAATAAATAAAATATTTTGTATTACTTAATTTTGGAGTAAATCCATGTTTAGATAAAATAATGTTGTTAAAGATTGCCTATTTGAAAGACTAGAATTGAGTTATGACGTATACATGAATTTCTGGAAAAGAGTAAAACAATATTGTTTATTGTCATGTCACAGCTTGGGGCTATTATACTAGTTTCACTATAATTATAGTTTTAGACTCATCAGTAATATTTTTGTAACCTTCCTTATCCATTGTTTACAAAGAATCATAGCCAGAATTACTGAACTTATTTAAACAAAGAGTCTTTTAATTTTGCTGAGATGGTGAATTTGAAGAAAAAGCCAGTCTTATAATTAACAAGACCTTGTAAGTTTCATTTGTTTGCCTCTTTATGAAGTGCCAGCTCAGTAAAACCTGATAAGCTTGTTGGTCAAGTACCAATAGAAACAAATGAAATAAAAGAATAAGCATGACATGGTAGGGAGGGAGGCAAGTGAAAGAAACCGTTTTTTAAGTAAAGATGTTCATTAAGAAAAGGGATATTCCATAATGCTTCTTCTCAAATCGTTTCCATATAGTGTTTCAGCATTCTCATCATATCCTTAAAACATGTTTATAAGTGTTGTTTTGCCCAGTTCCACAGAGTTTCCACAGAATTTGCAACCTGTGTTACCTTTAACTTTATTTAGCTCACCAGTTACATAGTAATTTATTTATTGGAGGAAGAGTGGAGGTATGTACTTTGTAATAAACCACAAGAGTGATGATTCACATATACAGTACAGTAATCCCTCGCTATATCGCGCTTCGCCTTTCACAGCTTCACTCTATCGCGGATTTTATATGTAAGCATATTTAAATATATATCGCAGATTTTTTGTTGGTTCACGGATTTCTGCAGACAGTGGGTCTTTTAATTTCTGGTACATGCTTCCTCAGTTGCTTTGCCCAGTTGATTTCATACAAGGGACACTATTGGCAGAAGGCTGAGAAGCTACCCAACTTTTCTCTCTCTCTCTCTTGCGCTGACATTCTCTGATCTTGACGTAGGGGGATTGAGCAGGGGGGCTGTTCGCACACCTAGACGATACAGACGCTCGTCTAAAAATGCTGAAAGATTATCTTCACGTTGCTACCTTCTGTGCGGCTGCTTCGTGAAGCGGCATGCTGCACGGTGCTTCGCATACTTAAAAGCTCGAAGGGCACGTATTGATTTTTGATTGTTTGTTTTTCTCCGTCTCTCTGTCTCTCTCTCTCTTTGTCTGCTCCTGACGGAGGGGGTGTGAGCTGCCGCCTTCAACAGCTTTGTGCCGCGGTGCTTCGCATACTTAAAAGCCAAACAGCCCTATTGATTTGTTTGCTTTCCTCAATCTCTCTCTGACATTATCTGCTCCTGATGCGCACTCCTTTGAAGAGGAAGTTATGTTTGCATTCTTTGAATTGTGAGACGGAACTGTCATCTCTGTCTTGTCATGGAGCACAGTTTAAACTTTTGAAAAAGAGACATATGTTTGTTTGCAGTGTTTGAATAACGTTCCTGTCTCTCTACAACCTCCTGTGTTTCTGTGCAAATCTGTGACCCAAGCATGACAATATAAAAATAACCATATTAACATATGGTTTCTACTTCGCGGATTTTCACCTTTCGCGGGGGGGTCTGGAACGCAACCCCCGCGATGGAGGAGGGATTACTGTAACTGAGGTGGATACATCTTCTTCAAATGACGATATCACTCAAGCGGCACTGTAGGAGTTGTAGGGGCAGTAGTACTCTATCCACCAGATGTTAGAAGGTGGCTGGTGCTACATGCAAACCAAGTGGGAGAATATGATACTGCCATTAAAGGAATTTGCCTTTCTTCATGTCAAAGGTTGTCAAATATTGAGTCTTTCCAAGCTACTCAAGGATTTTGTCTATTTGCAGCATGTGACATTTATTGAGGCTGGCTGAAATTATTGCAGAAGCGCCAACTGCTATCTGGCTTTAGGACCAAAATGATGGGGCTAGACCAGGGACTGAAACTCTCCTCATTAACACCAAGTCCTAGCATTCATTTGATCTGAAATTCTGCCTCAGCTTGTTTTGCTGCTGGGAGTGAATACAGACGTTCTCTGACGATCACACCTGGGTCAGTTTTGCTGTCTTGCGCAATCTGTGTTCTTTTCAGGCTATTCATTCTCCTCTACAGATTTAGACAGGATTGCTGCTTCAAACTCTTGTTGTTGTTTGGGCATCAGAACAGAAATTAAGTTGTGACTTTAAAGTGAAAGAACATGGTTGATTATAGTAGGGATTTGGATCCTGTTTCTTCCACAGTTTCATAAAATTTTTGTGCTGGACGTCAATTTGGTTGTTTCAACCAGTACCTACCTCTCCTTAATTTTGTAAAGCCCTTGCCAATGGGCTAATTATGTAGAGTGGGAAGTGGGAACCATGACTCGATCCCCAGGATTTAACTCACGTAGTGTCATACCATGACTATATATACGGGTCTGTGCTCCTTGCACTTACTCCATGTTTGTTTTTAGTATAGGTCTAATTTTGTCGAATCAGTTGTGTAACTGAACAATATACTCAAGGATGTCACTTTTCCACCCTTCTTTTAGAATATCTAGTAATCCCCATGGCTGTCATCCGTGTAGTAACTCAAACGTTGAGAAATCCGTGGAGGCTTGTGGGACTTCCCGGTACGCAGATAAAACCATCCTTGCTGACCATCTCGCTTAGCACTTGTTTGAGCATTTGATTAAACTGCTCCACTAAACTAAGTGCTTAGTATTGAGTAACTTGGCATCATTCCCTGAATGTCTCCCAGGTAAAAGGTGTTCCCTGATCCATAAGGTCTTCTTTAGGGATGCCAACTAACGCAAAGATCCTTATAAGTTTCCATGCAATGTTTTTGGAATTGACTTGTCTCAAGGGAATAGCATCAGGATATCATGTAGCGTAATCCACAAGGACCAGAATGTCAAGGGGGTTTGAGAGGCCCTACTAAGTCTACCACATTGCACTGAAAAGGTATGTCAATGAATGGTATGGGATTAAGAGGAGAGCAGCCCTTCATAGGAATCTGCCACAATTGACATTCCAGACAAAAATTGCTATCGTGGCAAA
The DNA here is from genome assembly GCF_900747795.2 of Erpetoichthys calabaricus. Classification (NCBI taxonomy): domain Eukaryota; kingdom Metazoa; phylum Chordata; class Cladistia; order Polypteriformes; family Polypteridae; genus Erpetoichthys; species Erpetoichthys calabaricus. Next base: position 32,186,193 of record NC_041399.2, read on the forward strand.
CCTCCTTGTTAATTTGCAGCCAATAGAATTGGATCTAAACTTCTGCTGTTTTGTCAAACATAACGTGGGCACCTAAGAGATCAATGTGTGCATAGATCACAAACCTGCCACCAGAAGGCTTTTGGGTCTAGCATAAATGACTACATTGCTCCCTTATGTTCCACTACTCGATATAGTAAATCATTCTTAATAACAAAGTGGTGTCCAAGTGGCATGGAGTGAGCAGTATGCTGTCCCTCAGTAAGGACGAATGCATTTCCCAACAGGAATTAATAAATTGTACGAAATACCAAAAAAAAAATATTTTTGAAAAACTTTTAAGAATTTGCCATACCATTGTTCTCTATTAAAAGAAGCCGTTGTTTGCCTAAATTGAAATTGTAAATCTGAGAGCAGATCAAGAGTGACTTCTTTGGGCAGAGTTTTAGTCCATGACAGCCCTCCTGCCACTTCTGTAGAAGCATCAGTATGAGTTGGTGGTACATTGCTCATGTCATATTTAGTGGCCATGTGATCATAGCTAGGCCCATTGAATCACCCAGTGTGTTTTGTGCTGTTCTGCTACTACTTTGTGACATGTCCTGCCCACGTATGACAAGTTAGGGTAGACTATGCATTGTAGCCACCCTTATGTTTCCTAGTGTTCCCTAGGAAAGTGATCACAGAAAGAGGGAAAGAGGTTTGGCAAGTACACAATACTTTTCTCCTCGCACCCAGCTACAATTCATTGGCTGGTAGCTAGGGATGATGTGACCAACCTTCCTGCATTTGAAACAGCATAGGGGTGGTGGGGTCTTCTGCTTTCTCTGGGTTGTTGGTTCCATGTCCAAAGTTTGTGCTAAGTTTTGGTGACACATCCTGTCCAGGGTTTGTGGCAATGATCGGGCAGTTTTCATCGCTTGTTTTACAGGACCACTGTGTGATCCTCAAGGGTGTCGATGAGCGTCTCCATATTTTATCAGGTGTGCCTGCAGACAGGCCAAGTGAGAGGCTGAGGGAGGTGGTCACAAGCCATGATCTCTACAATTTTCATTGAGTTGTTCGCTTTTGGTTTTAACTACTGCACAAGTTTCTCCCAGAGCTTAAAAGCCTGGGAACATGCCAGCCATTCTGGGCCAAAACGCCACTCCTGACATTGTCTTGTATGTGGGTCTGTTTTTACTCTGTACCTAGGGAAGACCTCAGATTTGAATTGGTCATTCGTTAAGGTCATAATAAGCCCATTAAGCCTCATCCATCGGGAATGCTGCCAGTATCTGCAGCCATTCTACACGCTTCCAGTGATGTCTGGTAGCCATTCAGTCAAAGATAGGAAAATAAATTTCAGTGTCATTCCTTGGGCAAAGCAGTAGCAGTACCTGGGATGGTTCTGGTGCCCGTTCTTGTCAGGGGTCCGGTGTGGCTTCATTGTGAGCCTCTTCCTCATTCAGTACTGCCACAATTTTTGTCATATCCACCTGTTTCATCATACCGGTTGAAAATCAGACCAACTACAACTCTGTAATAAACCACAAGAAAAGTGATAAAGGGTTGGAGCACCCGAAGGTGATCCCCATATAATTGAGGTGATAAATGAAAAACAAAAACATGCAAAAATGTAGGTACACCTTCATCAAATGGAAGTCTCAATGGACTAACTGCAGGATGGCAAAAGAAACGGCTTTTAGGATGGTGGAGTGAAAGAGAAGGGTTCAGGAGGCCGGAAGATGTCAGAGGAGAAATGTCTATCAATCATCCATTTTGCAGTGGGAGGAAGAGAATGGGCATTATGTAACAGTGGCACCCTTTGGTTTGGAGTGCAATTACCAGAAGGCGTGCCTGGAAGTTGTCTCCCATACACAAATATGTGACAACTTAAACCTAAAGAACAGGCAAGTCTTGCATTTCACCGTGACTTTCTAACCAGTTCAGTCCCACCCAAAGGGGAAACATTTATGCTCTAAATATAAATTTCATGTCTTGGTCCATAGTGTTTCATTTTTGTGATCTGAGAACACATATCTATATATTTTGTTAAGAATTTGTCTGTATGCAGGACAATCCTTATGGCTCAACAAGTATTCACTCAAGATGTAATGCTAGGCTGTTGCATGGTATCAGTCGACCTATTAGCATGTCTTTATATTGACGTTTATGAAAATCCTAGAACAAAAGTCCATTTGGAAACAAGCAGAACATGCATGTCTCACACAAAAAGCACCATAAACAGAAACTGAAAACCTGGCCAGAATCTACTTTATATTTGCATTGTAACTGATTATTTTGTTGTTCAGCAAGGGTTTTTTTGCATTCATTTGCCATACATTTTATCATCATAAGAGGCAATTACCAAGGTTTGTTTTTCTAAGAAATGGAGGAATATTTTTGTGGAATCAATTAAAATTAATTGCAAAAAACAATGATTTAACATCTCTTGAAGGAGATCAAGTGCTACAATAATCTAAAAATTATGCCTATATTACTTGGTTGAGAGATGTACAGTACATTTATAGGAAAGTTTATTATTTTGAGTTGAAATGGGTAATCAATGGGAATAATGTGAAATATGATTATATACTATTATTATTATCATTAGTTAATGTTTGTGATTTTTACTTTTTTTATGACGTTCACTCAAGTAAAGTATTTCTTTTCGTGTTTTTTGTCAGTTTTGTGTAGTCCTCATTTAAAGTTCGCAGGTGTGAGTGTATGTGCAAAGCAGTGCTTGAAGTAAATATACATAAGTGCTTGGTACTCTATGTGTTACACTAATGTATTAATAAGAAGAGCATTACCAACTTTAAGTTGGTACATACACTTAAGGTCAGTATTGAAAAAACAAGCTACAGTCCATCTGCGGTGGGTTGGCACCCTGCCCGGGATTGGTTCCTGCCTTTCACCCTGTGTTGGCTGGGATTGCCTCCAGCAGACCCCCGTGACCCTGTGTTCGGATTCAACGGGTTGGAAAATGGATGTAAGCTACAGTCCATTTAGCACTTCTTTACACGAATGTATGTCAATCTCATTATAAAACACTTTCACACAAATTTTCTAGTCACATAATTAAACAGATACACTATTGGGTCAACTAAGCTGTTAGCTAAGTAAAAAAGAATTTCACTTTTTTGTTTGTAAAATATGTATTGCTTCTTCAAATACATTTTAAGGACAAACTAATTGTCATTTCACAAGCACTATAATAACTGTTGTTTTAATAATTGATGTTTCTTTTCCATATAATATGTTCTTCTTTGGTCCCCTTTATCTGTTTTGAATTTTACAGTCTGAGAACAAAGGCTGGAGTGGACAAAAATCATCTTTTCCTGAACCAGCAACTAACAGTGAGTATTTTCTTTCAGTTAAATACCTTTTTTGAATCTTGTAAGCCTCTGTGAACCATACACACCTATTGAATTAGTCTGACTGATGCATGATGCTTCAAATGTGAGCCATTTGTATATATTTGCTAAGTGCGTAATGACTGTAAATTTTCCTTTTTTGGTAAGGACTTAAGTAGCAGAAACCTGGTACTTTAATGCAGTCTAAAGCTTCAGAGTTAGGACAGAGTGACAGAGCTTGTTTTTCATTTTTCTGCCTTGATCTGTGTCTTATAGAAACAAAGACTTGCGAACAATTTATAGAAATTATCTCTTAATCACTTCCTGTGTATTTACTGTGCATAATGAATGTCATCCTTGTAGCTGCACCAAATCTCTTGGAAGCAGAGAATGATTTATGGGAAGTTAACTTCCTCTCCTGCCCTTAAATTGATATTTCTTAACTTTTCATAATATTTTATATGATTTTTAAGGTAGTTTTGTTGAAATATGAAGTGAAAGTCAAATTATTGTTTTGCCAGTGATGTTCAGTACATTTGCCAGTTGTTAAATTCTATACTTTTTTTTTCGATTCACCAAGACCAACCAAATAAATTTGTCATGTAAAATATAGTACATTTATAATGTATTACAGATATCTGTACTCCATACTGTTATATACTGTTTTGTTTGATAATCTGGATTCATAACTACAATATAATGTTAATTTAACAAACCAATATTAATACAGATGGGTAAAAGAAGAAGGTTCTTTTAAGTATTGTATGTGATAGAAAATTTTAGGCAGATATGCAGTCACACATACTGTACTCTAGCATATGAATAACACTAGCCCAAAGGCATTCAACTTAAACATTTGGCATATTTGCATGTTATGAATTTTGTGGACTTGTGCCAAGTAAAACAAAAGAGTTAAACAAAACAATGCTTTTCTTGTATTTTTCTTTACACTACTGAGTTAACAGATTGCAATCAACAGCTGCAAAAGATTATTAGTGCTGAAGTATGATGTATTTGATTAAGTACTAATCTCTGGTGTGCAGAAACATTCTTTTTTAAGCCTTGCTAGAAAAGGAGATGTATAATAAAATAGATTAATATAATTTTGTTATTATCAACATCATTAAATCCTCTTATAGAGAGTAAATGACAATATTCTACCTGGAAGTATAACTTGTCACTTAGGTCACATTCTCTAGGCTATTTGTTCAATTCAATTCAATTCAGTTTATTGTTGTATAGCGTTTTTCATTGGGAGCAGGCGCTGAGCGCTATGTCAAGTTCTCATGTACAATGTAAGAATTAATTTACTAAATAAAGAATTAATACACATGATGACAATGATTTATTCAAATAAGACGGAAAACAATGTATACACAAGCTGATTAACATAAATGGAATCCAGTAATATCTGTTCATTGATTAATTTTTCATCTATGGCCAGTTGACAGCAGAGGAGAGACAAACAAAAGCTCTAGTCAGCAGCATCCATAGAGAAAATAAATTTCTCTGGGGTTCAAGATCAGTTATAACAGACAAAGTCTGATACAGTCCAGCCAACTAGCTACCAACCCCAACCTGGGCATTGTGTAGTAGAGTCTGTGCTGGACCATCTAGTCTGATGACAGAATATTTTCATCCTATAATTCCAAGGATCCCATTGTCTGATATGACTTTTCCATTGGCAGGAAAACAATTTGGCAGTAGAGCAGTTGCAGCAAAGCCACAACAGAATACCGAGAAGGCAATCAGAATAGAGGAGGGTTAAGTTATATTTTTGTACAAATGAATAACAAACAAAGACTAATCATCAGTTCTAGTCGCATATGCCAGACTAATGTTGCGAGTTTTCAGCGTGAATTTAAAACCTGAGACAACTGAGAAACACGGAGCATCTCTTATATAAGCAGGTAGGTCATTCCACAACTTTCAGGCCTTTTAATTAAAAGCTTGACCTATCACTGTTATTTTATTTATCCATAGAATCTTAAATAGATTGGTATCTTGAGATTATAGTGCGTGATCTGATTTGCAAGAAATGATAAGTTCATATAAATAAGCAATGCTTTAGGCGTTTAATGCTTTATATGTTACAAAGATGATTTTAAAATTAAACGTAACTGGGAGCCTGTGTGAGGACTTGATAACTGGAGTTATGTGTTCAGACTTTCTAGTCCTTGTAATGATCCTTGCAGCAGTAATTCAAACTAAATGAAAGATGCATAAAGAATGATTTGAATATCTAGTGAATAATACATTGCAGTAATCAATAGGATTGGGTTATTTAGAAAACATCTTAATTTTCAAATATTTTTAGGATAGAAAAAACATATCCTAGACAGTTTTTTAATGTATTTTTTTTAAAAGACATGTCAAAGTAGACGCCTGAATTACTTGCTGATTCAGAGACACTAATGGTAATTCCAACTAAGCTAAAAAGTGACAGAAAATTGTTGCACCCAATAAGTAATATTTTTATTTTTTCCATTCAGAGACATGTAGTTCTCATCCATTCACTCCTTTAACTCAATGACACAATTAAATAAGGACACCACTGTTAACTCTGTTCAAAAGGATTAACGCCTATTATAACACAATGGACACAAAAAAGAATGAAATACATCTTTTTTCGTCTATTCACATCAAATGGCTACCCGAAGACATTTATTAAACAATGCCTATATAAGAGACACCGCAGACCTCAGTAGTCGACTCCAGCTCAGTACCCCTCTGCACATACCACACCCTCCCTTATCATTGTGGCATGTCAGAAAGTACAGCATGCGCCCTGTCCAGATCTGGGATCAAGATACCGCACAAACCGACAAAAACTTTACGGACTGTCCTTTTCAATGCTAAAAGCAAAACAGTCAACCACAGAGACAAGAAATGCAGTTTACAGCATTCCATGCAATGCATGCCCAGCTGTATACATGGGATAAACATCTAAAAGACTTGCAACATATATACAGGAACATTGCAGTACCATCAGAAGGAAAGACCTGCAATCACTGATTTACACATATTTAAGTTCCACCGGACACATGTTTAACTGAGACACTGTGAAAGTAAAATTCAGGGCCAACACTAGGAGTGCCAGAGAGTTGGCTGAATTGTGGCTCTCTAATGAAAACACCATTAACAGACACTTGGACTTGAACCCAGCATATGCAGGCTTAAAAAGAAGAACATCTAAATAAAAAAAAAAAAAGACTTTATGACCAACACCTTCCGAATCCCACCTTACTAATCCACCCCCAACCCCCTTACAACCACCCTAACCCAATCCCCACCCTTCACCATCTATATATTGCCATTAATTCCTGTATGTCTAATCATTTTCCTCTGATGATGACATCTGGCGGGTTTTTGAAAGCTTAGGAATAAAACACAATTTTAAGATATATATATATATTCACATAGCTTTTCTAGAACTATATGGCTAATTTTTTATGTGATTAATTCTTCCTTCTTTGATTATGTGTTTAATGTTACTGATATCTTTTCTTTGTCTCTTATCAGTAGTTATGTTTGCAAAAAATGATAAAAATATATTATAACAAACACATTTATGGAAATATCACTTCACTCAGCAGTGATGTTGGCTGGGCCTCAGCATGTCATTAAATGAGTCAGTCAGGAAATGTTCCAAACGCCCAATGTTCAACAAAATGATATTGTTATTGCCAGTTTGGAGTGTTTGTGATGAGTAATTCTAATTGAATAACTTAGAAAGCAAGTAAATGCTCACAATTTTAAAAACTGCATATAATATTTGTTAAAGATCAGAACAAAACATGAACTGTTCTTAAATAAGTATTATTGTGTTAACTTCAGTAGCTAATGCTAGGTAGATTATGGTATAATGGTTTTTCATTAGTCATATATAGCTTCTTTTGGTTAATGATCATGTACTGTTGACATCATTATTAGCAGGTTTCTGTCTTAATAGAGTTGTAAGATATTTTTTAATCTAACTCACCCTGTTTGTAGCTGTTCACTTCATGTCCATGCACAATGCCTTTCCTTTTAATTAGGGTCATTACCAAGAAATACCTGACAATATCGATACACATGTGATACTAATATTATCACAAATAGTAGTTACAGCTTTCATCTCATACCTGAATGAAAAACAACTTCGCCTGCCTCAGTCGTGCATTCACAGTTCACTGCAAAATATGGTTCACATATGATTTTAGCTATGTGTGGTGACTGAATCCCTTATAAAGGAAGAAATCCCCATAACTGACATTCATGTATAACATTAGCAAGCAAATAAAGATACCTCCATCAGCAAAGGCAGTATCAAACTATGGGTAAAATTGTTTGAATACAGCATGGTGCCCAGGCTGCTCACACCTGGCATATTCATTCTTGAACCTGGGACATTAATAGTCACAACTGAGGATGGACTGGGCAATGAGGACAGACACAACACAGCAAGAGATGTTGCAAAGTGTTCAGTGCTTTTATTTCTACACCATGTTCAAACAATAAAGTGCAGTGCAGTCTTCCAATAAATAAATAATCCATAAAACAGTGCTCAAGTGGAGGTTAAAATGCAAATGGTTAAAAATCCAAGGTTAAAACAAAGTCAAGCTCTATCACTTTAAACACCACTCATGAGCCACTGTTCCTCTTTCTAAAATCAGTGTCTTCTTTGCTTACTCTTTTCGGTCTCCTTAGTGAGAGAAGGTGTGCATTCTGACAAACACAGTCCCTGCCACCATCCCTTGACATTCTGTGAGACATCCCAGAACAGTTGGTTGCTCATATTCTCTGGGCATTCAGCAGGAGTGACCCTACTATCATGAACACCACCTGCTTGCTCAACCTGGGGCATCGTTCCAACTGCTTCCCTAATCACTCCAGCACTTGCTCTGCCATGGTCCTGACCCTGTCTTTATTTTCTCATTCTTTTCCTTTAACCTCCAAACTTTTTCACTTTTCTTTTCCGTTTCCCTGTTGTTTCTAACTTAGGCTCTTATATACTAATGCATACTAATTTACAGTATATTAATGTTGCAAAGTGTGCACTCCTAATTATGATCCGTGGAGTGCCGATGTGGAAAAGCCGAGCTAATCAAGCAATCAGCTCACTTCCAGATTAGACATTCTGCAGTTGCCCTGTTCCACTGCAGCACCTGCACTCACAGAGCCTAAACTGCACATTTTTTATTTAAAAACTCACACACAGCCACAGATCCCTAACATGCATCACCATGTACAGTAACAAAAAAAATTAAACTCATCTGAATTAATTTATGTTTGACTGTGGTGTTTTAAGTGTGGTAGTAAAAATGCATCTATTGGAATAACCATTGTAAAAAAAAAATAACAAAGGCATGTAAATTTGATGGATATTTAGTAGATTCCTATATATTCTTTATGTTTATTGAGATGTAAAACTAATAACCTGATTACTTTGGTGCTAATCCCTTGAATAACATAACAGCAATGTTTATGGTGGTCTTCTTAGTCTTCTTAATCTGATACAGAAGTCCAATTTGAAAATACTAATCAACATTAAATACTCTAAGCACTAGACAAAAATAAATAGAATCTAAACTCTAAAAGAATGATCCACAAAATGCTAAGCAAGAGAAACTAAAGATGGAATATTACAGTGGTATGAATTGCAATCCTTCCTCAACAGTTCTTGAGGCTGATCTTCCAATTAGCTGTGAACCTCCTAATCTCACTGAGATTGCACAGGTGGTGACCCAGCTGAGGATAGGGCAGGCTGCAGGGATCTGTAGTATACGGGGTGAACTTCTCCAGGCTGGTGGTAATGATGTCCTCCTAGCATTGCAAGTAATCTTTGCTTCCATTTGGGACACTGGCATCATCCCAACTGTCTGGAAAACGGGACTTGTTGTCCCTATCGGTAAAGGGAAGGGTGATCGCCTGGATTGCAGCAACTACAGGGGGAGAACACTGCTCTAAGTGTAGAGTGAGGTCCTTGCTAGGGTCATCCTCAGTAGGATCCGTGATCACTTGCTCACCTACCAGTGACCAGAGCATTCTGATTTTACACTAAGAAGTCCATCATGAACCGCATTCTGGCACTGAGGGTTCTCATGGAACGCAAACGTGAATATCGGCAGAGTTTCTTTGCAGCCTGTGTCGATTTTCGTAAGAGCATTTGACTCAGTTGATCGAGCTGCCCTGTGAGACACCCTGAGACTTCTCAGGATCCTCTCAAGGTTGCTGGATATCATTGCCGGCCTGTACACTGTTTCTGTGAGTGCTGTGCAGAGTGGAGGCAGAATCTCTGTGTTTTTCTCAGTTGATTCTGGGGTTCATCAGGGGTGTGTTCTTGCTCTTACTCTGTTCAATGCTTGCATGGACTTAGTGTTGGGCAAATTTGTGGGGTCCAGCGGCTGTGGGGTATCTGTTGGCAAAGAAAGATTCTCTGATCTTGACTTTGCTGACAATGCTGTGGTCTTTGCGTAGTAAGTGAGGGCTGTGATTGGGGCTCTCGAGAGACTGAGTGAGGAGTCTGAGTGTTTGGGCTTGCGAGTGTCCTGATAAAAACCAAGATCCAGGCTTTTAATGACCTCTTAGGCACAGCCATCAGCCGTGTGTCTGTTTATGGAGAGAGTGTTGATCTTGTCGAGAGGTTTACTTACCTCGGCAGTGACATTCATGTCTCCAGTGACTCCTCTTATGTAGTAGATAGTAGATGGATTGAGAAAGCATGGGGGGTCATGAGGTTGCTGGAAAGGGGTGTGTGGCGCTCCCAATATCTGTGCAAAAGGACGAAGGTCCAAGTCTTTAGAGTCCTGGTGCTTCTTGTCTTGCTATTTGGTTGCAAGACATCGATGTTATCCAGTGACCTGAGGCGAAGACTGGACTCCTTCAGTACTGTGTCTCTTCGGAGAATCTTTGGGTACCACTAGTTTGACTTTGTGTCGAATGAGCAGTTGCTCACGGAGTCTTGAATGAGGCACATTACCTGCATTGTGAGGAGCATTAGTTACAGCACTACTGCCAGGTGTTGTGATTCCCCTAGCGTGATCTGGCTCACAGGATCCTCAGTGTTGAGGACCACGTAATGACGCCTAGGTAACAGTTGGCTGCGGCAGATAGAGGGTCATTTCCGGAGGGTGGGACTGGACCGTGTGTCTGCCTGGGGGGTTGCCGAAAAGGATCCCATGCTGTTTCATATTGTGCTGGGTGTAGCAACACACTGTACCAGTGTATGCTCCCCAACCTGACCTGACCTGTCTCTCCATCAAGGGACCACTGTACAGTAAGCTTTGCATAGCAGCAGATATACAGTAGATAGGAAAGGAAAGGATAAATGATATACAAAGGTAATGGTTAAGGGTGAAGCCCTAGCTCCAGTCTGTTTTATTTTTTCTAGTTGCATTTTACTTAATATAAACAAATGAATAAATTAATAAACATATTAGGGTGTACTTTCACATTTCAGGTGAATTTAGAGTTCCCAATTAACCTAAAATTCATGTCTTCAAGAAGTGTGAAGAAACAAGTATCCAGAGAAAAGCTCACATAAGCATGGGCAGAACATGCAAATTCCTTACAGAGAGTGGCAATGCCAGTATCTGAAACCAGTACTCTGGAATTTAGAAGATGCCGCACTAACCACTGCACCTCTGTTCGGTTCCCAATAAAAGGATAAATAAATGTAAATTATGTTAAAATTTTAATTAGATGTTTTAACAGTGCAGCTTAAGCTTAGTTAATTTTGCCACAGTGTTCAGGTATACTCGTATGTATTAGCTGTCTTGTGTTTCACTAAAGGAAGAGCAGAAAGAATGCAGTCATTTTAGAGATTTGTAGAAGAAAAGCTGAAAAAAGAACATGTTGCAAAATCACAAATTTGTGAATCTGTGGGTGTGTTTGTGGTTATGTTTGCTCCCTAATGGATTTTCTCATTACCTCTATTTAAGTCTCCTAACACATGTTTTTGAGTAGAGATATCATATTTAAGAGCTTTTCTTTAAAAGCTCCATAATCTTTTTATTTTTTTTTTATTTTTTTTTTTTTACTTGAGTCCATTATTGTAACATGGGTTTTATTTTTGGACATCCTCCAGTATCTAGCGCCAAAGAGAATCTTGCAACGGGCGAAGCGCTAAACCAGGGGAAAAAAATTGAGGAATCATGGGATTTTGATTGCAGTTTTACAAAGCTGAAGTCATACTGCTGGCAGAAGCACTTCTTCAACATTTTGTTAAAAAAAGACATTTTATTTATGATACTTGACTGTCTAAATGTTAATTAAACACATCTTGGTAACCTTAATATGTCAAACACAATTTTCCTGCCTCTTTTCTGATGCAAGACAGCCTAAAGCTTTAAGTAGGCTTGCTGAAAAGAAGCTTTTACTTGTTGATATCTATCTATCTATCTATCTATCTATCTATCTATCTATCTATCTATCTATCTATCTATCTATCTATCTATCTATCTATCTATCTATCTATCTATCTAGGTTAGGTTAGGTTAGGTTTCTTTATTTAGTCATGTTTACACAGGAAAACATGAAATTTGCCTTCTCAGTTGCATCTAATAACAGGTAACAGACAGAATGAAATAAAACAGACAAATAGAAATAAGAAAGGTTAAGGTAAGGCAGTTAGATAAAACATATTTATACCAAAAAAAAAAAAGGTAACAGGATATATATCAAAACCTTAAACATTATCTCCGATATTTCTTATTGAAAAGTCGTATGGCACTAGGAAGAAAGGAGTTTCTGGAGCGATTTGTGTGGGTTTTCAAAGCAACTATCCTTCCTGATTTACTGAAGTTTAGTTCTACATGTAATGGATGTCTGTCATCAGTTGAGATGATTTCCAGTTTCTTTAGCATTGCCCTCTGACACACACTAGTCAAATCATCTACATCAGCCCCAATAACTTTAGCTGCATACTTCGTAATCTGCTGGAGCTTTTTTGAGTTTTGGTTTGTCAGACTATTAAACCAGGCAATGAAACTAAAAGTGATCACGGACTGGATCATACTACGATAGAAGGACAACATGAGGTCCTTGTCTACTTTAAATAGTTTGAGTTTATGGAGGAGAAATAAGCGCTGGTTGCATTTAGAAAATATTTTTTTTGTATTTGTATTCCAGTTAAGATTGTTATCTAGGTAAGTTCCTAAGTATTTATATTCATTCACTATTTCAACCTCCTCTCCCAGAACTACAATAGGTGAACATACAGATTTCTGTCTCTTAAAATCAAATATCATTTCTTCTATCTATCTATCTATCTATCTATCTATCTATCTATCTATCTATCTGTCTGTCTGTCTGTCTGTCTGTCTGTCTGTCTGTCTGTCTGTCTGTCTGTCTGTCTGTCTGTCTGTCTGTCTGTCTGTCTTAATGGACCTCTTCACAGTAGGAGCAGTCTAAAGTATGTTTTTCTTTCACATGCTGAACTCACACTATCGCTGTCGAACTGAGAGCAACTTACTTACAGTGCCTGATGCATGGATGTGTCTTTGTACAGTTGAATATATATATGAATATATATATATATATATATATATATATATATATATATATATATATATATTGAAATGAACACACGAAAATAGATTAAGGGTTGGGGTTTTTTTACGCCCCGTATACTGTAAATCAAAATAAACGGTCAAGTCAGTTTCAGCAACTCAAAATTGACAAATACAGCAGGGAAAGACGGACATTTTATAATGACGAACAGGAAATAACGTGGAGGGATGCTGGGAAGTGTTGCGGTGGTTTCTGGGAGTCTGACGTCATCAGGGCTCTTCAGTGTTTACAAAGGCACCCGGAAGTGTGCGTTTTCTTGATACGTCCGGGCGCTCTTTACGGCTCCGCCGCCTCAGTCTTTCTGAGGAAGTAAAGAGACAGGGATTAGTACACTGCCGTAGCTCCCTCGCGGGACGTGTTATGCAACAACCCGGGTCGATCAGCTGCTCCCTAATCGCTCGTACGTGACAGGACCCTCCCATTAGCCCAGACCCACCGGGTCGGGTGACCCAAACCGAGAGGTCATGAATGCGGGAGAGAGCATCAGCGTTGGCCTGCAGGGAGCCTCGACGATAAACGACAGTGAACTTAAACGGCTGCAGGTCCAAAAACCACCTGGTGACACGAGGATTCGAGTCACGATGCAGGGCCATCCACTGGAGGGCGGCATGGTCCGTTACCAATGTGAATTCCCGTCCCAACAGGTAGTACCGCAGGTGGGTCACTGCCCATTTAATAACCAAGGCTTCCCGCTCCACCGCCACATACCTGGTCTCCCGGTCCAACAGTTTCCGGCTCAGGTACAGCACAGGATGCTCAACACCATTGATGCTTTGGCTTAGCGCGGCACCTAAACCTATGTCCGAAGCATCGGTCTGGAGAAGAAATGGTAAAGAAAAGTTAGGAGTGCGCAAAATTGGTACTGAGGTAAGGGCCCATTTCAAGTCACAGAAAGCACGGTCCGCTTCTTTGGTCCACACCACAGTAAAAGGAGCCCGCTTCTTTGTGAGATCCGTCAAGGGTGCTGCTCTCTCAGAGAAGCGGGGCACAAACCGACGGTAGTACTCGGCCAATCCTAAGAAGGCTTGCACCTGTTTCTTGACCATCGGACAGGGCCATTCCAAGATGTCTTTAATTTTAGTGCACTGTGGTTTGACTAATCCTCCTCCCACTAGGTAGCCTAAATAGCGGGTTTCGTTCATCCCAACGTAGCACTTTCGAGGGTTGATACGAAGTCCAGCCTTCACTAGCGTCAGGAGAACCGTATAAACCTGCACTACGTGTTCCTCCCAGGTGCCGGAATAGATAACCACGTCATCCAGGTAGGCGGCACAATAGGATTGGTGGGGTCGAAGCACTCAATCAACCAGACGTTGAAATGTCACTGGTGCCCCGTGCAGTCCAAATGGGAGTACCTTATAGTGCCAGTGACCGCTAGGGGTACTGAATGCTGTTTTTTCTTTCGCGGACGCCGTTAAGGAAATTTGCCAATACCCCTTCGTCATGTCAAGGGTAGTCAGATAGCGGGCCATCCCCAATCTCTCTAGGAGCTCATCCACCCGGGGCATGGGATAGGCATCGAACTTCGAGACCTGATTAAGGCGTCTGAAGTTGTTGCAAAACCTCCACGACCCGTCCGGCTTGGAGACGAGGACGATAGGACTAGACCAAGGGCTATGGCTCTCCTCGATGATGTCCATGTCCAACATCCGTTGAACCTCTAGCTCCACTTCAGCACGTTTCGCCTCAGGGAGGCAGTAGGGCCGTTCCCTGACAACCACCCCTGGGGCTGTCACAATGTCGTGCTTAATCAATGAGGTCCGGCCAGGTGCCTCGCTGACCACCTCCGGGACAGACAAGATGGCCCTTTCGAGCTCTTGTTGTTGTTGGGGCATCAAATTGGAGCCGAAGTTAAGGGGTGTATTTTCTGAGAAAAGGGAGAGAGTAGGGCCAGGAGGAGGGTCAGGTTCCCGTTCTCTCCACGGTTTCAGAAGGTTAATGTGATAAACCCTCTCACTCGGTCGATGATTCGGCTGGCTCACCAGATAATCGACGAGTCCTTTTCTCTCTTTAACTTCGTATGGGCCCTGCCAATGAGCCAACAATTTAGAGTGCGAGGTGGGCACGAGCACCATTACACGATCCCCTGGGCGGAATTTGCGTAAAGATGCATTCCAGTTATAATTCTGGACCTGCGCTGCTTGAGCCTTGGACATGTGATCTTTCAGTAAAGGTCTAATTTTCTCCAATCTATCGCGTAATTGCGCGATATATTCCAATACATTGGTGGAGGGATGGGCCTCCCCTTCCCATCCCTCTTTTAGTATATCCAGTAGGCCCCGGGGTTGACGTCCATACAATAATTCAAATGGGGAAAACCCTGTGGAGGCCTGTGGCACTTCCCTGTACGCGAAAAGTACTAGTGGTAAAAGCTGGTCCCAGTTTCTACCATCCTCTCTGACTACTTTGCGGAGCATCTGCTTCAATGTTTGGTTGAAGCGCTCAACTAGTCCATCCGTCTGGGGATGATAAACGGATGTTTTAAGATGCTTAACCCGGAGTAGTTTGGCAACTTCCCTGAACGTTTCTGAGGTAAAGGGGGTACCCTGATCCGTGAGGATTTCTCTGGGTATGCCCACCCGGGAAAATAGTCCTACCAATTCCCGTGCGATGTTTTTTGTATTAGCAGCTCACAAGGGAACCGCCTCGAGGTATCGAGTTGCGTAGTCCACCGTTACTAAAATATATTTATAACCACGCACCGAGGGTTCCAGGGGTCCCACTAGATCGACACCGGTCCATTCAAAGGGTATATCTATAAGGGGAATCGGGATCAGAGGAGCGTGGTCCCTCCGAGGAATCTGTCATAGTTGACAAACCGGGCAGGATTGACAAAAATGTCGGACCTCCTCATTGATCCCGGGCCAATAAAACCAGAGTTTCACCCTCTCCAGTGCCTAGGAGGTGGGCGTGAGCTAGTGTGCAGACTTCCCGCCAGTAAGTCCGCAGTACTAGCAGCAACTTCCGTACCTCGCCTTCATGCTCAGCCACTCCATACAATAAATCATTTTCCAGTACAAAGTAGGGCCCGTGTGATGTGGAAGCCATAGACGATATGTCATCAGAGGACACTATAGCATTTCTGGCAAACTTTAAGGAATCGTCGTTCCATTGTTCCCTTTTGAATGACGCGGAGGTAGACCGATATTGTATGTATAACCCCCTGAGTGTATCCACTATTGGGTCCGCGGGAGCACTCGACTGCTCCGGAACTCCACCCGAGGTCACTTCCGGGCTGAGGTCCGGCACCGAAGAGCGCTCCCCCGAGCCCCTTACGTCATCAAAGCTTGCTGAAGTGCACAGCGTGAGAGCAGCTGGGAGGGCTTCCTGACCTTCCATAACTAGACCCAGTTCGGTTTTGGGAGTGGTGACAGTTCTACCGCTTTTATTGTTAGACCAGTCCCGTCCCAATATCACTGAAAAGGGGAGCTCCGGCATTACGGCAACCATCATTCGTTTCAGGGTCCCTTCCCAGGAGATGTAGCACATTGCGGACCTATAAGACCTGGTCTTTCCATGCACACACTTGACCCCCAGATGCTGGGCGAGCCACTGTCGCGGTAAAACATAACGGTGAGCAACAATGGTAATGTTACTCCCGGAATCAAACATCGCCACCACCGAGTGCCCATTCAATAACACCACTGCTGTATTAGTAACCACGAGGGGATTAGACAGTGCACAGTACCTTTCCTCTTGGGTCCAGCTGCAGTCCATGGGCTCCTGTTTGAGTGGGCAAGCTGGCAGCATGTGTCCCGGCTCCCCACACTTGAAACAGCGCGGGAGCGCGAGTTACCGCTCCTTGGGTTTGGCCGGAGCCTCAGCGGCGCGGCGAGTGGGCTCGGGGACAACGGGCCGTCCCTGTTGGGACCCCCAACTGGAGCCATCAGACCCCCAAGTTGGGTCACCGCCAGTTGTCGCTCTAATACCTCCAGAAGACCATTCATATCCTTGAACGGGAGCCTCCGGACCTGCTGGGCGAGATAGTCTGGCATAGCATAAATCAGCCCCTCGCATGCCACTTGCTCTACCACCTGGTGAGCCTGGTTTTTATCTGGCCGTAGCCAGCGCCCTAGCTTACCCCAGTACACAAAGGCCTGGGCTCCTGCCGGGAGTGCTGGGTCGAATCGCCACTGCCGCCAGACGCGTGCCTGCTGGCCGGAGGTCACTCTGTAGCGCTGATAAATTTCGGCCTTCAGGAGGTCGTATTGAGCGGCTTCCTCCTTGGGGAGGTTGTGATAAGCCCGCTGCGCGGGCCCCATCAGATAAGGCGCCAAGATGGACGCCCACTCAGCCCACAGCCACTGGTTACGGGTAGCCGTTCGCTCGAAGATGCCCAAAAACGACTCTATGTCGTCATCACCCGTAAGGGCTAACATCGGAGGGGGAGAAGGCCTCGCGGGCTCAGGTCTTACTGCTTCTGCTGCCGCCAGCCGCCTCCTCATATCAGCGAGCTCTGTTTTTGTCGCAGTTGCGTCCATTTTCACTGCCTGAAGCTCTGCGACGACCGCGTTGAGGACCGCGTTCAGGTCCTGTCCTTCGGTCATTGTTCGGACTTTAATTAATCCTGCCGACTACGCCACTGTGAAATGAACACACGAAAATAGTTTAAGGGTTAGGGTTTTTTACGCTCCGTATACTGTAAATCAAAATAAACGGTCAAGTCAGTTTCAGCAACTCAAAATTGACAAATACAGCAGGGAAGGATGGACATTTTATAACGCCGGACAGGAAATAACGTGGAGGGATGCTGGGAAGTGATGCGGTGGTTTCTGGGAGTCTGACATCATCAGGGCTCGTCAGTGTTTACAAAGGCACCCGGAAGTGTGCGTTTTCTTGATACGGCCGGGCGCTCTTTACAGCTCCGCTGCCTCGGTCTTTCTGAGGAAGTAAAGAGACAGGGATTAGTACACTGCCGTAGCTCCCTCACGGGACGTTTTATGCAACAACCTGGGTCGATCAGCTGCTCCCTAATCGCTTGTGCGTGACAATATGTATATATATATATATATATATATATATATATATATATATATATATATATATATATATATATATATATATATATATGTATGTATATATGACTGACTCACTTCCTCACTCATCAACAAAACACTATTTCCCATTTAATTAAAAAGCTGAAATTGGGCAAGACTGTACATCATTCTGAAAAATGCTCTAACTGATTTGTTTGAAATTTGGTGATGTTAAAAAGAAAATTAGCTGCCCCATGTTTTTTTATTTGTCGATATTTAATAATATTATGCTGACGTATATGCTATGCTCTTAGAAATGACTTTATGCAAATTAAGGCCACAGCAGACACGATTGACAACACTACTAATGAATAGAGTGGATGGGTGACTGAACAAGAGGTGCGTCCTGGACAGGAAAAAAGAGATGTCATCACATTAGGCATGTACAGTGAAATGTGAAATGAAAGAGAAAGTTCAATGGATTGGGTCCAATCCTCTATTGGTTTTATTTTTGTTTTCAGCCTCATAATTGCTTTTTTGACTTTCATTGGCACAGCTCTTGCCTTTATTTTGATGTCCTCATGTTGAACAATGGTGACTACTGACTCCCAACGGGTAGAAGCAAGCCTACGTAACTTATGGCTGATCTAATGAATCAATGAAACACACCTGAGTAATCACAACATCCTGTAATGCCAGTTGTACTAAACATTATGGTGCACTGAAATGGGGAGACCATGTAGAAAAAGTGTTGTCATTTCTACATGGTGTGACCGAAATATATCCAAGTCCCCTTAAATGAAAGTCTGAAATGTGTACTTTAATCACATCTGAATTGCTTGATTTGTAATTTTAAACTGCAAAGCAGAGGGGTAAATTAAGAAAACGTTATGGGGGGCACTGTAAGTTCTTCAACAAGAACGTAGGGAAATAAACTTGTAAAGGGCAGATTTTACACAGACATTAGCAAATTCTTCTTTATACAGAGAATTATAGACACATAAAAGAAATGAAGTTGTAGTGTGTTAGAAAGTGGTAATTAGGCACATTCAAAACTTGACTCAATGTTCTTGTCAGAATTGTTGTAATATTCTAATCTGTTGGTGTACATTGCATATTTGTTTGGCTGATGGTTAAAAAAAAACAGGGAATGTGAATCTTAAAATGCAAAATGAATATATAATAAGGATGTTCCACCAGTAACTTGTTACTACTCCTATTAAGAAAGTGGCTAGAATGAAAACTGCAGTTACAATTAGAGAGACTTTTCAATGCAAGGGTTAAAACACAGGCGTTTTATTTTTGAGTAGATGGGATGGTGTTAGAGTCATTAGGAGGTAGGGTGGGCAGTATGACCAAAATTCTATATCACGGTATTTTTCTAAATTATCCCGGTTTCACGGTATTCAATGGTATTTTTTTCCCATGCATGAGTGGATGTTAACCACATTTTCCACTGCAATCTTGGTGATGATATCTTTACCAACTGAACCATCATTTAGGTAAACTGCATTAATATGGACCTTGCTTCAAGCTAAGCTATATGCATAAATAATAAAACTAAAACTTGCATTTATAATGCTATTTGTGGTATAGCCCTACAGAATCGTATTAGGGCCACGGTGAAGAAAAAAAATACGGACACGGGGAAGAAAAAATCAAACTATATCGAGAATAAAGTCGACATTTCCACTTTATTCTCGCCGTTTATGTCGAGATTAAAGTCGACATTTCCATTTTATTCTCATAGTTTACTTTATAATTAAAGTAGAATGTCGTAAACTAAACTTCATCCTAAAATCATTGTTTAATTTACTAGATTTTCTCAAACTCTGTCATAAGTTAATGTAGCACATTACATGCTTTGTGTTAAGTGTTCCCCGACCCAGTTGTTAATCACTACGCTTCTTAAACTGACTTCTCCCGCACTAAGAGGAGACAGCGATCACCGCACAGAATTCATTCACTTCATGATATTCCTGCTCTCTGCAAATTTAGAATGCTAAGATAAATACTTGATATCATTTTCATGATGAAATGAATTAAAGCAGGTATTAAACATGCACGGTAGTGAGGCGGTAGTGCTGCTCACTCGCAGTAAGGGGTCCCCAGGTATATGTTCAGTGTAGAGAACTTTATGGCAGGTGTGACGAGGCTCCAAAAAACTGGATGTATGAATGGGTATCGCACAGGTTTAACTTAACAGGTTTGTGATCTGGTGGTCGAAGACACTAACATGTTTAATTATACCATCCATTCAGGGTGGCTCCCATCCCTGAACGAGTCGCCAGCACATCGCAGGGTGAATACGAGGAAAACATACACTAGCAGGGTCAATATAGCATAACAAAACCCCACATTCTACATGACTTTGAAAGGAAACTGAAGTAAACCCACCAGAAAAACATGCAAATGCAAGGCAGGGTACACCCGAGACACCCTTTCTGCAAGGCAGCAGTGCAACCTCCACGCCGCGGTGCCCCCACATGATTAATTGATGCTTTAATGCATTTCACCATGAAAATTATATCAAGTATTTATCTTAGCATTCTAAATGTTCAGAGAGCAGGAATATCATGAAGTGAATGTATTCTGTGCGGCGATCGCTGCCGGGGCCTCCTCTTAGTGCAAGAGGAAGTCACTTTAAGAAGCTCGGGGAACACTTAACACAAAGCATTTAATGTGCTATATAACTTATGACGGGGTTTGAGAAAATCTAGTAAATTAAATATTCATTTTACGATGAAGTTTAGTTTACGATGTTCTACTTTAATGACAAAGTACGAGAATAAAGTCAACATGTCGACTTTAATCTTGACATAAATAGCGAGAATAAAGTAGAAATGTTGAGAATAAAGTCAACATGTCGACTTTATTCTCGTCATAAGCGTCGAGATTAAAGTCAACATGTCGTCACACTATTACACAGTACCCAGGTACATTACACTGTATTCAAAACAAATAAAACAAGTACAACTTGGCTTGCAGTATTATCCAGTAGTATAGAAACAGTATTCACACATTTGAACATAATGGTCCACATCTGACCTTTTTAAAACCAAAGTATCTCCAGACAACGGACGTGACTCCTTTTTTTTTTGGCAAAAGTTCTTCTGTGTCATCATGTTCAACTTTATCGTCAGCTACAGCTTCAGTTTCGGAATGTTCTCTGTCCATTTTCACCACGCAATACCTACACTACCACACCTATTTAGCGGTGTAGCAGTGAAAAAGAGCCCCCGTGCAACACCTCTGTGTTTAGCGGTGTAGCAGTGAAAAAGGGCCCCACTTGAACAGTTTCCAGCTGCGCCACATTCCGAATGTCGTTTAGGCAATTTAAACCGGTGTTGCGGTATAAGAAAAATCCATATCATAACAAAAATAAAAAACGGTTTTCGGTATGAACCGGTATACCGCCCAGCACTATTAGGAGGCATGTTACCTGTGATGGAATGACACCACATCCTGTGTTAATTCCCATCTTGTGATTAGACTTT
The DNA here is from genome assembly GCF_900747795.2 of Erpetoichthys calabaricus. Classification (NCBI taxonomy): domain Eukaryota; kingdom Metazoa; phylum Chordata; class Cladistia; order Polypteriformes; family Polypteridae; genus Erpetoichthys; species Erpetoichthys calabaricus. Next base: position 32,207,535 of record NC_041399.2, read on the forward strand.
GGTCTACTACAACCCTGTACTTGATAAAATGTTTTAGAAACAAACCAATGAATATGAGTATAAAAACAAGAAATAAAGACTTTTATTTATTTAAGCTAAACCAGCATCATGATTTACGCATTTCTGTTTTTCTTTGAAGTTTAAAACCCACATAACAATAAGCATATTAAAATTGTCAGTGTGCATCTCAGATTTTTCTGTTTTTTCACAGCGCAAAAAGGAATACTTCATCTTTCTCCAGATGTCTATCAGGAGATGGAAGCAAGCAGAAATAAAGCTGGTCCTGGAAATTACCTGACCCCAAAAGACATTAGCCAAGGTTCCGGCTGTTTCTTTAGCACCACCAGCAACACAGCAGTCATTGCCAGGGAGCTCCTGCTCAATGGGACCTCCCCGACAGCTGAAGCCATAGGTCTTAAAGGAAAGGCACCTGCTTCACCCTGTGCCTCTGTACAGCCTTCTCAGCAGCTGGACTACTTGGCAAGGATTCAAGGCTTTCAGGTATGGAAAAAATGAAGCTATAAACAGAGCAGTGCCATGAAGGAATCGCTAGACTTTATCTCAATTTTTTAAGTAATTTAAAGTAAAGCACATTTTTTCTACCAATTTTTTAGGTGAATTGATTAATGTACATTATTTTGGTTTGCTATTAATAAGAAGCCTTGCACAGCATTATAGGTACAATATATTCACATTTTCAGATTTTACTTCTTTTCATTTAAAAAAAGATGCAAAACAACTTTCTTTTTGTTGCAAATTTTAATCTTTTGTAGAGTTTGGTTTGGATAGAGAAAGTAATCATAAGTAAAAATAAATTGGAAAAAGTGGAGTGGAGCGTCATTAATATAAACTTACAAGATGTGTGTATGCTTATAGCAAGAGTTGGTGCAAAAGAAAATGTCTTCTGGCAAACTATAACATCTTTTATGTTTATCTTTTGCTAGTTCTCAGAAATATTTTTAAATAATTGTTAATAATTGCTCATGCCTAAAAACTGAAAAAAAATTCCTACTTATGCTTGCAGAATAAAGATTAAGGTATGGTGCTGCTCACACCATCTAAGTGTGTGTTTTATGCGTGTTGCTGTTTCTTCCTGCATCTCAAAAGACTAGATTGATTAACAGCATTTAATTGGTTCTGTATAGCAGTTTGTGTCTTGCAATGAACTGTGGCCATTCAGGATTTGTTCATAGTTTGTGTTTCTGAAATGTCCAGGATAGGCTTCAGTGTCACAATCCTGTCCTGAAATGAATGGGTTCAGTAAGTGAGTAAATGATATTATACATGCAAAAAATAACTTTGGCAGCTTTCAGGTGTACTGTAGTTATGCAACTAAATCTACTCAAAGGAGAACAACTTCTACATGCAGTACATTTTTTTTGTTTGTCAGAAAGATGTCTTATATTGGCTCTTTTATCACGTAATCAGCAATAATTTGATACTGCCTAAAATAAATGGTAAAAAAAAGTCCTAAAAGGAGTCTCTTGTTCTTTAACAGTTATTACTGAGTAACAGATGATGCAATTACTTTGCGTACGATGTGTATTTGTCGGCAAAATGGTTAAATATAAACAATGAAAAAAATTTCTAAATAAGAACTAAAATGATAGATAGATAGATAGATAGATAGATAGATAGATAGATAGATAGATAGATAGATAGATAGATAGATAGATAGTGTTATCAAAAACATAAAACACTTTAGGTCATATTTTAACATAAACCAATTTGACAAACTGTACGGCTTTAGCTCTGAAGTTCTCATCCATAAAATATTCAAATACCCTTTTTCTTCTTTGATATAATGGTTTTAGCACTCTACCTTGCTCACTTCTTCCAAACAAGTTTAACACATTGAAACGTAATAACATGAAGTACATGAAGAAAATTTTTTTCCTAATCAGAGACACAAAAGATACTTTGGATTAGGCTCTTATTTGTAACATGCATTCTTTAATATCACATAAAACTACTCCCACACTTACTTTTTCAAACTCTTCTATTTGTAGAATTGTATTATAGTAAGAAAATTTCATCCTTATTCTTGAAATAACATTTAGTTTGAAAATTAAAATCACCTTTTAAAGTTTTCTCTTAATACTATATGTTGGTAATGAGTTTTTTAAATGGACAACTTTGCTGAATTTTTTTATTTGGATTTTTTTGTATACAGTATTTCAAAACAAAACCAAAAATGTATTTACTAAATTTAAGGTTCTATGTATACAGTAATCCCTCGCTACTTCGCGGTTCACTTTTCGCGGATTCACGACTTCGCGGATTTTTAAATACAAGTGATTGCCCGCCTATCGCGGAAGTTATGTTCCAGACCCATCAGCAACAGGAGAAAATCCGTGATATAGAAAGACCATATAAATAAACATTTTTTTAGTTTAAGCCTTAAAATACCCATCCCACATGCTTTAAACACATGTAAACTTATAAAACACACTTTGTTAACACATATGATATGTGGATGTCGGGCTAAGGATATGAGTAACATCTCACTATTATAAAACATTTTAACTTCACGCAAGACAAGACAGTGAGACAGGAAAATTGGTGATGTACACCTAAAAGCCTGATTGTACAGGCTTTTAAATTATTGACACGCAGAGCGACAAGCAGCACAAAGCCAGCACAAAGTCCACTTCTCCTTAGCGTTCATTCAGCTCCCCACCCCCTTGACAATGCGAACTGCGCTTCCGGGGAGGGGGGGTTTGAGCGAAGGTGCGTTCAGCTCTCACACACCCACACACACACACACACTCCTCGAGCAGAGCGACAAGCAGGCATTTTGGCAGAAGCAGCACAAAGTCCATTTCTGCTCAGCGTGAGTTCAGCTGCCCCCCTTCACAAAGCGAGTGCAGACACATTGACGTCTGATCGCTGCGTGCAGTGTGCAGTGTTGGTCTGAGGTGTTTAAGAATGTAGAAAGTGTTTAAGAGCATAGGAAGTGTTTATAAGAGTGTGGGAAAGGTTAACAAGAGAGTGAGAAAGGTTTATAAGAGTGTGGGAAGGGTTTATAAAGCCTTAAAATATGTATAAATAATAAAATAAATATAGGTCGCTACTTCGCGGATTTCACCTATCGCGGGGGGGGCTCTGGAACGTAACCCCCGCGATAGGTGAGGGATTACTGTACATATTTCATGAAGATAACTGAACAAAATTTTTAATCTGGCATAAATAAAGAAATGAAATACAGTTTCTTTTTGACTACAGAAAATGTGGTTGTCTTTGAATTCACACTAAATTTAATGTAGGAAAGAATTATGGCATTTCTCTTGCTCGGGTTTAATTTTCTCAGCTACTGGTAAGTTATTCATTTAGAGAGATTCAGTAATATTTTTAAGCATGCAAAGTGAAACACTTTTATACAATAATGATAAAAAGTTTTTTCTTTTTTCGGTATGGCAGTATAGCTCATACCTTCATTTCTCTTAAATTTTGAAACAGAATATTTCTCAAGAGAAACTACTGCAAAATAGCTTAGCTAAGACTTCCAAGTCAAAAATTAAATTTGTTTATTTATTTTTTTTAAATTAGCGCATTTTTGATTCAAAGTAGTTCTTGTGAGTCTTACAAAGTTTTTTGTCATAATAGATAAATTTAAGGTTAAGGTTAATGATTCTTAAAGCTCTGAACCCTAGCATAAAGGCTACTGATGCAGTATCCTTAAAGTTATTTTAATTGTTAAGAAATTTATGAAAAATAATGTTTAATCAAAACTGCCACAAATCCCCATTTTGAAAGGCAAGGGACAAGTGAAAATTTAATTATAAGTTAAAATCTAATCCATTAGTCAGAATGATTTCGGAGATAAATTTAAAAGAACAATTTCAACATCCATTACTAGCAGTGGTTTAGCAAAATTAAAGTTTCCAACCTGGTTAAAATAAATTAAGGACAGGTTTTTTAATATTATAGGGTGACAAGTGAAACTGTAAAACTATCGTCAGTGCTAATAAAGTTTCCAAACAGTACAATGATACCCTCAATTTCAAAACCTTCCAAAATCTATTGACAGTTAAAAACAGTTATGCTTTCATTGCCATTATTAGAATCATTCATGTTAATAAATACCAGATTATGTGAACCATGTTCTGTTCATGTGAAACTTCTGAAGTCTTTGCAATTTTCACTTGAGTCTTTATAAAAAATATGCAATCGTGACTGAAAAAGGTAGCACCCCTCAGTCCAAATTAGAAAATTTTAAATTTGAATGACTTTCTTGAAGAAAAATAATGCTTAAGTATTTTGATTGTAAAAACTCTATATCCGTCTATTTAGACTGGTAATATGTATATTTTCCAAATAAATGAAAAACCAGAAACAAACATAAGAGTTTCATTCTCTGATAAGCAGGAACATAGCATTCCCTATTTTTTTAAGAGAACAATGTACTTTATTTATAAAATTGTTTCATTTATTTTCTTTCTGATCAATTAATGATTTTATTGGGCTATACATAATCTGTCATGCTAAAAACATAAAAGATGATAGATAAGGATCATGGCCTTTCATTTTAATACTTTACCTTTCATATTTTCCAGAAATTTTCAAATATTATTCTTTACCATATCCTCCTTTACGCTGTGACTTTCAAGTAAAAATATTTTTAACATATGTGTCACAATCACTTTCTCTTCTTTCTTTATCAATATCACCATTCCTCAAAAGTATTTTTACTTTTATACAGTACACTATACTTCTTTTACAAGCCTTCAGATGAAAATATTTTTTTCAGCCAGCCTGGATTATAATTTCTTTTAATTCTTTTACTGGATACAAGAAAAACGTCTCTAAAAATATTTGTAACATTGCTCATACCCATTATACATACTTCCCATGCTTTTATACTCAGCACAGTTTCCTCTTCTTTTAAAAATGAGAGTTCTCAGCTCCTTCCATATCTGCAACTCTGTTCGTTGTATTGTTATTACAGATACTGGAACACTTCACAGCACTGCAAAACTGCACTGTCATTTACAGCAGTACTGGTTTTAGCCTCACTACTCTGATTTACTCCAGCTGGATTCTCATGAATATTTCTACTCAATTGTACAATGTAGGAATCTTCTGTTTCACTCCAGGTGCTTTCTTTGGCTTCTGCCAGTTCACATATATTAGGATCAGAATTCTACCCCTAGTAACATTAGACATAGGTGTGTTGCAAGCTATAGCTAGAAGACCAATGTTATCACTAACAAGAGTTTTATTGAATTCTACAGCTGTATATGGGAATATTTTAAATGATACCTTTTTTCACCGAGGCACTAATAAAACTAATGTTACAAGACTTAGTAGCACAGTAAAAAAGTAGTACAATTCAAATTTACAGTCATGGTGCTTCCAGTGTACCTTCTCTTAGATCACATTCCATGGCTATAACTGATAGGAATGGTATGATGGGGAGCATGCCGGAATGAATGCTTAGGGAATTAATTAAATATGCTAAAATAGGATTCACTAACCTCTGGTGATCAGAAATGCTGTAAATGTAATATAAAAAGAATCCACCTGCCCATTTGTAAAGTGCTGTTTTTCTTTCATACCTTCAATTTTTCTCAAACAATGTTCAGAGAAACATGAAACTCAATTGGAAAGGTGAAGGAGGTGTGTGAGGTACCTTTCCCATATTTCTCCTTGAAGAAACTGGACAGTTTAGTTTGCACGATTACAGTACATCAGGAAAAAATCATATCTGTGTTTTAGTTGTGAAAGTAGGCTGGTAAATTAGATACCTTCCATCTCTTTTTTATGAAGATTTTGCTTAATTTTTTCACTTTGCACATTTTTGTAATAAAAATGAGCTCTAGAGCAAACCTAAACATGTGTGCATATATGTTTTAAAGCAAATTCTGTGTCTTACAGTATAATCCTTCCATCCAGCTATCCACTTGTGGAACCAGTTAATCCAGTTCATGGTCACTGGGGCCAGAGCCTGTGACAGCAGGCTCAGAAACAAGGAGGGATTTAATCCTGAATGGTATAGTAGTCCATTGCACTCCCACCACACAAGGCTAGTTGGGAGTTACCAGTTAATCAAACAAACGTGTTTGGAATTCAGAAAATACTGTATCAGGTGTCTCTCCATTTCAGAAAAATAAGTGAAGGAAAATCCAAGTGGAGCTCAGGAGCTCACTCCACAATACTCCATCCTTTTTTCCCATGAAATGATATAATTTTGCCCATGTGTATTCATGTTAATTAAACTCCCAGATACCATCTGGTGGTGAAAGTAATTGAGAATTCAGAGTACATTTTTTTAATAAATGTCTACCAACTAAAAACTAAAGTGAAAGTTAGTACTTACTTATACTCACTGAAAAGTGGCATCTTTTGTCGGTATATCCCATTCTAACAGTATCTCCATGAGCTATTGAAAAAATCAAGGTTCACAATGTTCCATTGTGACTTAGCTCTATCATATAATTTGTAGAGTTTTTTTTTTTTTTTTAAATAAATTGTGTTTGTATTTTGCTTAATTCAGATAACTCCAGTTGTTGTTTTATATTGGGAAGTTAATGCCTATGTGCATGTAGAAAACAGTGTTGCCTTTTTCAAAATGTTATTGTCACATATGGCGTACAGGGTAAATTGAACATGCATTTTTGACCAAGTGCAAGATGGTGGGCCAAAAGTCACAGTATAGATGATGTCAAATATAACCATAATAGGTAGTGATTGGTAACACTGCATAAGCCACTTTTGGATTAATGCATTTCTCAGTAAATGGTCCAGATGAAAAAAAAATGGGTAGACTTTTGTAAATCTAATCTGATTAAACAGATGAAAGAAAAAGTTATAAATGCTATAATCAAGTGATGCAATGAAATTGTTGAGGAATGAAAAAATATAGAAGATGCTATCATTAAGGACATCACATCCTATTTTAACTGGGTGGGTGTTGATGAAATCGTCCTCTGCAGGGCATGATGGGAATTGTAGTCTTCTCAACAGTATTACTACTAGGTTAGAAAAGTGATGAATATATGGGGGCAGGAGAGGTGTTATAAAGATTACATTTGTTGCTAGATCAGTTGCTTGTTTTTGGGATTGTTTTTGAGAAGCAAAATTGTAATTATTTACAGAATCACTGGCATGTCAGTATAGGCTAAAAATAGGCCGAGGCTGGATCTGGGTTGGGCGTAAGGGCTATGTATGTTAATGAAATACTATAGTTTTGTAAGGCAATGAGGAAAGATGTCTGTATTTCTGGGCCATTAGGTGTTTGCTTAAGCGTTACATCTGGGTGCCAGTAAGCCTCAAACCCAAGACACAGTAAGCTCCAACACATATTTAGAATGAAATAAAAGTTTTTTATTCACAGACAGCACTTCTTATACAAATACCTCTCCAAATACCAGCCACAATTACCAAATATATGCACAATTCTTCCTCCTTACTATCTCTCTGAGTGTTGCCCGCTGCCTCAAAAGTCTGACTTATTAATGTGAGGCAGCAGGCTCCCTTTTATGCCCGACTCAGGAATGCTTCCAGTGCCATGCCATGTCTCCTGGGACGCTCTCTTCCAGGCCATAGAAATAGTAAGGAGATCCTCTTCCGACAGCGCCCTCTTATCGGTACATAGGGACTCAGACAGGGATACATTTCCGGACTTCATATCCCAAGCACCACTGCAGGTATCCCGACTGGGTTCCCATATGAGGACCACTGCCACCTAGCATATGGTGGATGGAACAGCTTCTGATTCTCAGCTTCTATTAGTTCTCCAGTTAATTGATACTGGCCAGGCACAACGTTATTTCTCCTTTCAGCTGGCTAATTCGTTTTCTGTTCCACTCTGGCCTCCCATCCAGGTAATGAATCCTCCTCCCATTTCCTGGCTGGGGTACCCGTTCTCTTACAACAGGTATATGATTAAGTTATTGAAGCTGTCAGGAGTGTGTGTGTGTGGTGCTTGTTTTTTTATGTCAGAGGTGGTGTTGGAGGGTGGAATTATATCAACAGATGCTCACATAGATGTAAAAGATAAGGAGCTTCTGATATTGCATGTGTGTTCTAAATCATTTATTCTTTCACTTCATATGGAGGTTCAGGCTGATGTTCCACTTTGTAGCTCTGTCTTGCCATTGTGGTTTATCGTCAGTGAAATGGCTGCTGCTTTTAGCCTGATTGTGAGGTGGGCTGTGATGGTGTGTATCAGTTTGTTTTGCACTTGTTTTCCAGTTGTTAATCGATGTTCTGCTGTGACTTTCCTGTCGATTTCTCTGGGGTGTGATCCATATCAGGAATGCAGCATGCACACCACGTGCCTGAGCCGACATTCTGTTTTATGGAAGGCACACCAACCTCAGTGGCCATGAGCTAGATTGGAAGCCATATTTCTAAATCGTGGGTTGCGCTGCTTGATTTATGACATAATGTTGATTGAGACCAAGATCAAGTTTCCTAAGACAAGGGGTTTTATGTGACAGGCACACACCCTTTACAATTTTATATAAATAGATTGAAACGCTTAATGTAGCATTGAAAGGTTTTTACATTTTTACACCTAATCTTTGTTTCCATTTGAAATAAATGCAGTTTTTGTTAAAATACATTGTTTCACAAAAAACAACACTCAATAAACCTGGTAGTAAAAATTTTAAATTTCATATTTCTAATGGTGATTTTTAGTTATGTGCTCAACAAGGTTGGGGTAAAAATTGGACCCCTATAATCCTGAACTGGTAAAGAAAGTAAAGAATATGAATGAATAAACATAGTTTTCAGTTTCCTAAACTTAATGTACAAGCAGTTTTCACTTGCTCTGTATTCTTGCGCACATTTACTTGACCTAACACAATAAGATACTAATGGAAGCACTCATCCCACTCAAAGGATCGAAAGTACATAAATCACATTGTAAAATCTGAGTAAGAAGTTCTGTTTAGTGATTTTTTACAAAGGTATACCACTGCTACTAGTCACATAGTCTTGTTCCATGTAACAGGTTGGGAGCACACACTGAACCACCTGGATTGGAACCCAAGTGCAGCGGGTGACACATCAGCACCACACTGGAACAGTGTGAGGTTTTTTTTATCATGGCTGGAGTGCCAATCCTGCCACCAACCCTCAAGTTTTCCCTGTAAATCGGAGGACCTGCTTGCAGTGCTGGATGCAGATTAACATCATACCCAGTACGAAGCAATTGCCGGTTAAGGGCCTTGCTCAAGGGCCCAATGGATTAGAGTCGTTTCTGGTGTTTACGGGGTTCAAACCGCCAATCTTCCGATTGCCAGTGCAAATCCAGAGCCTCAGTTTAGGCATGAATTAGATATAAACTAGGGATGCACCGATACCACTTTTTTGGAAAACGAGTACGAGTACTTGCATTTCAGTACTCGCCGATACCGAGTACTTGCCGATACCGAGTACTTAATAAAAACATGATTTAAATTTACAGGTAACAGCTTTAGTCATATAATTTAACAAAAAAAACAAGAAACTCTCGTCTATCCACTGGGTGGTTAGGCTAATTAGCGACACGGGGCTAACACTGCTTGTCCAAATATCCGTGGTGAAACTAAACGCAGAAGAGGCTTGCAGTAGGCTGTGGATATGTTTTTTCACGGAGTCGTGTAGTTTAGGCAGCTCCGTGTCAGTCATGTTGCGGCGGCTTGGGACATCATATCTGGGCTCCAGAACATGGAGGAGACGCAGGAATCTCACATTTTCTACCTCCGAGAGTAGCTGGTCACTCAATGCAATGTACTCGATAATTGCCTGTATTATTTTCACAGCACGTGGATTGTCTCTGGACATTTTCTCTCGTCTTGCAAGAGTTTGCTGCAGTGTGGGTTGTGTTGGTTTAGAAGCGTGGGTAAACTCTTTGTACTCGTTGTCGTGTTGGGATTTTACGTGCTTGATTAAATTACTTGTGTTAAATGCGCTACCTTTTGAGCCTCCTCTGGACAATTTCGCTGAGCACAATTTGCAGTCCGCCTTTGTTTTGTCGTCTTCATTCACTTTGAAATAGTTCCACACGGCTGACATGTCTCGCCTCGCCTTCTCCCCGCTCTGAGCTGCAGCCGTGGCCTGGGGGCGGGCACTCGGCGCCTGTGATTAACCCCTTACACGCCGCTCAAACATAGACATTTCTCAGACCGTGGTATCGGTCCCCGGTATCGGGGGACTTTTAACGAGTACGAGTACTTTAGAAAATGTGGTATCGAAGCCGATACCAGATACCCGTTTCGGTATCGGTGCATCCCTAATATAAATGTAGATACGTAACATATGATCAAGTATAAAGATAGGCAGACTTTCTCAGTATGGATTTAATGGTTGTCTCTTTCCATAAAGTTCTTAATATATGTAAAAATAAATAATCCACTTATAAATATTAATGGCAAATAAGGGTATACTCATGTTATGGGCCTATCAACAAGGATTTCATATTCTTTGCTTTCTTTAAACACTAGTTTCAGCTACAGTATATATGAAAAACTTTAATAAATGATCATTATGGAAACCCCATATAAGACTATCTTATGTGTACAATATTCTTTCCTAAGAATATATAATGTTTGTATCCAAATTGTCTATAGAAGACATATGTTATCCTTCTAGCATTAATGCCTATAGTGCCAGTCAGGCTTGTGGTCTTGAGGTGCAAGATTCCATACTTAAACCATCAGACTGTACTATGTACAAAACAATTTGTAGCACAAAACAAATTGCTTTCAGAATTCTTTCCTTCTTTCTTTCTTCCTTTCTGACATTGTGTTGTAATAAATGTATCATATTGCGAAGGGAAATGAGAGCTGGCACGAAGTGCATTGCGTCTGTGTTTACAATTAAATTTACTGTTCAGAATTGGCAAGTGTCCACATGTGATGGGAAGTAACGACGTAAATATAATTAACTGCAGCATGTATACTCTTTAAGATCATCTGATGATTCAGAAAGTAAGTGTGGTTAAAGAGGCACTGTGTAAGGCATCTGTGCTGTCAGTGAGGCTGTTTTCTCTCATGTTAGAAAAGTTAATCCCCCAGTTGGCTGTCATGGTTGAAGGAAAACAGTCTGCATATTTTATGGTTTTGGTTTTGAAACGGGGCGGTGAAATGGGGTTCTCTTGTTGATGTAGAAATTGGACAGTATTAGATCTCTGCATTGAAGTACAGAGGTAAAGAGAATATCTGTGGGAACGGAGTCATTCTGTTTTCAGGTGCATAGTTCAGGCTTTCTTTAAAGAGGCTCTTTGTATTCCTCAACAGGGTGCTATGCACCTCCTGTAACATTAATGTACAATTTTTGTTTCTAAGGGTTCCCAATGATTTGAAGAGAAAGGAGGCAAATATATGTTTTTTCTTAATGGTTTGAGGGAAAATGTTCTCCTGGAATCTCTGTATTTCAAGCTCACTAGTCCCAGTAATGTGAGATATAAATTCAACATTACTTGGTTTATTTTGATTGTTAACTGTTGAGAAAATGTTTCTCGAGGTATAATGGTTTCTCTTTTCTATGGGTGTGAAGATACAGACACAAAGCTCTGCCCGTAACCTAAGAAAACAAATGCTTAGAAGAAAACAGGACTATTTTTCCCTCCTACACTTCTCCAATTCATTTTCTTCACTTTTTTAATATCTTCTTCCCAGCATGCTTTTCATTCAAGGGCATTAGTTTGAGTTCTCTTTTTTATCTCTGGAAGCAAAAGTTCAATAACTGTGTTAAATTACTTGGCCAAGCAATTTCTTTCTTGCATCTATTAGTTCTATTTGTCAAGATGTATTTTCTCTGTTATTTTTTAATTTGCCCTGTTACCTAGCCGCAGAACTTCAGTGGCTCTTATTTCCTTTGTCTCCCACCTTTGGATCCTGCTGCTAACTCTTTGTGTTTGACTCTTTTGAGGTTTTGTAAGCTCCACATTTTCATTCTCAAGACAAATGGGAAGCTGCCACCTCAGGCTGTGTTTCCACCTTTCTTGTTACTGATAGTTATACTTAATGTCCTTAAACTGGATAAATACATACAATCTGTTAAAATAAGGCAGTTTATTAATTTATACTATATAAAGTGTACATTTAATCAATATTTATCTCAATACTGCGTGGCTGCCTACCTAACAGTAACTTTGTCTTCCCATTTTATTCTCAGAAAATTTAGAGTTCATCAGAGCAATAGGTTCAACATCATGTTAAAATTGTGGCACAGAGACCTTTAACCTTGTGCCCATAGTAATAATAAATGCTTTATTGCCAACATCACTTATATAATTTTGTTTTGGTGAAGTTTACACAGATAAAACATCAATAAACACATGCAACATAAGAACAGAATTAACAAGTATTCTCCAACAATCCACAATATCTGATTCTTCACAGGTACACTTCCAGATATTTATTAAATTATTATAGATGAATAGTAATAAGCAAAACCTGCTAAATTCGCTTTGCCCCTGTGTTTGTCAAAATCTCAGAAATGTTTAGGAACTTTGCCAAATTTAGTGATATGCATTGAAGTCAATGGGGAAGGATAATCCAAACTAGTTTTGACTGGTTTATAATGGTGCAATAGTCTTGTATGTGTGCTTGACAGCTAGGGAAATGTCTGCCAACTATACTGGATTGACTATTGTGGCCAAAAATATGACATGAGATAAAAATTAATAAAATTAAATATCAGAACAGTAAAATTTCTTGCAGACATTGGCAGACGGGAAGAAAGAATTCACTAAAACATGCCCCCCTCAGATTTGAACCGAAAAATACAGTTTTTTTTTAACCCCAGACACTTTTGCTTTTTTACTGCAGTTGCTACTACATACATAGCACACATGTGGATTCTTTACTCCTTCCTATTTTCATCATCTGCACAGCACTCTGAGTAACACCATTAAAGTGGTAGAGTCAGTTATTACACATTGGTCACATACAAGTCCATACAAAAAGACATTGCCTTTAAGATACAAATACACTAACACATTTACAATTTCCACATTTTGTGTTTAAATGTATTCATTCAGTTTTCTGCTAATTGTTAGCCCAGTACTAGGATCAGGTGAGGTGCTGTCTAATCCAACATCATGCTAGCCTCACAAAGCATCATGGAGGAATGGAAAATAAAGTTTGTCTAAGCCATGCACATGGTGAATTTCCACAACAATATTTGTCGAACGTGGTCACCGGTGAACACAGCATATTCAGTGAGAAAAACGCTTCAGTGAATTTTACCGGCAACACTACTTGTAAGCTGAAGATGTTAAGTTCAAGCATTGCCATTTTCAAGGTATGCTAGTCTTGGTCTTGATTTATCAGATGGAGAAGAGTTAGCAAAGGATGTGGGTGTGGGAACTTGATGGGTTGAATAAAATCTTAATGAGTGAATATGCAAAAGTAGAGTAAATCCAAGTTCACAACATGGAGAAGACAACCAGTGTGTTTAGATGCAGTGCATGCATGTTAATCTCTGTCTAGTTTTTTTTTCTAGTTACCATGGAGAGTAGAACAAAACATTTTTAACAACTGACCTGATAAAAAGTGGTTATGGGTTGCTGTGACACTCTATACTTCTGTAACTGTCTCAGATATGAACAGCCTCTGGTAAGGTTTTTGACCATAACAGATGTATTGCTTTCTCATGTTAGAGAACTGGAAATTGTGGTGCCCAGCGACTTGAAATTCCCCTCTACCTCTGTGACATGGCCACTGATGTATATAGGTGTTGAGAGTGATATATTCCCACACATAAAGTCTCCCTCCCGATAATTTCTTTTATTTCCTTCCATACTTCATCCCAATCTTATGCTGGACAGCTGGAGCCTACCCCAGCAGTCACTGGGCACAGGGCAGGAACAATACCTGCACATTTAATTCCATATTATTTGATCAGTTCTCTTACCTCATTCATGTACACAGACTCACAATTTATATGATGAGAATTTAGGTAATGTGAAAATGCATATATTACTCATTTACTGTTACAAAACAAGACCATAACATGCACTTTGTTGGGTCTTCATTACATTTACAAAGCATCAGGAAAGTTTTTTTTGATCTCCGAAATGTTTCCTATTAGCAAACCTTCACTTTGGAGAGGTCTGAGGATGCTTAACTGAGATACATTTCTCTTGTTATTACTTACAGTATTTAGTATAAGACCTGTGAATCCATAATATAAGTTTATATCCATGATATAAGAGCAAAAGATGGTGCCGACTGGTGTGGCTGGCCGTCTGCTTGTCTCTCTAGTCTATGTTTTAACTTTGTTTTTATGTTTTAATTTATCTCAACGGCCACTGTCCTATGATCGTGAGTCTTTACTAAACATTTTTTCTGGCTTGCTTTCCTCTCAATTTTCATCTCCTGATTGGATTTTTTGTGAACCTCCACCTTTGTTTTATTCATCTCCTGACTTCTTCACCTGGACCCCGGTGTTCACCTGTATCAGTGAGTTGAATGCCCCTTGGAGACGCAAACGCACCCGTCGTCGGAAAAGAGACGGAATTGCTGTTAAACAACGCTGACTCAAGTCCCAGAGCTTTGTTTCCCAATGCCTGCGAGTCGTCTATGACCCATCTTCTCCTGCTCAGGACTCCATCACTGGTTCATGGGCGCTGGACACCGGATTCAATTTCTCCATTTCAAGACAGCATCACTTTTCCTCGGCCTGCAATCAAGTTGTAAACACTACTAATCTTCGCACGCTCACCCGTGCTCATCCTGCAACGAACTCTTCCACCTTTATCAAGGCTGCTCTCTTGAACATGAGATCAGTGTCTAATAAAACTTTTATTATGCAAGACTTTATTACCTCAAATAATCTGGATTTCTTCTTCATCACTGAGACTTGGATTTTAAATGGTGACTCTTCTTGTTTTACTGACAAGACTCCATCAGGTTATTCATTTTTAAACTCCCCTCGCCTGACTCGTCGTCGGGGGGGGGGGGGGTTATTGCCACTATTTTTAAAAGTATGTTCTGGTGTCTGAGCCTTACAAGGGGTCCGTTTAGCAGCTTTGAACTTCAACTTTTCGAATTGTGTAGCTCCCCTTCTCTGCTGTTTGCCGTGGTTTATAGACCTCCTATAATTAATGATACTTTCATCTCTGAATTCTCTGATCTCTTGGCTGATATCACCCTCTCTCATGATAAAGTATTTATTGTTGGTGATTTCAACATTCACGTTTGTTGTCAATCGAAACCTTTGGTCAATGACTTTTTATCACTATTGAACTCATTTGATTTTATACAGCATATTAATACGCCAATCCACTCTCTCGGTCACACCCTTGATCTTGTTCTTACTCGTGATATTTCAGTGAATAATATTGATTTATGTGATGTTTCTTTTACTGATCACTTTTCTATAATGATGGATCTGAATATTACTGTTGATGTCCCGACTAATAGCTGTCCCCCACGCTGCTAGCGCTTTTTAAATTCTTCTGTTATATCTGATTTTAAAACCATTTTCTCTAGTCTTTATGTGCATGACCAAAATAATGGTATCGATGATTCTGTCGTTAAATTTAACTCTTCCTGTAAAACGATTTTAGACTCAATTGCGCCCAAGATATGCAGTAATAAGGGTAGACCTGCTCCCTGGCTAAATGAAAATACACGATCACTGTGCCGCACCTGTCGAACTGCTGAACGCCGTTGGAAAAAAGATGGACTGATTGTCTCGAAACAGATTTTCAGGACTTCTCTTTTCAATTTCCAGGCTGAAGTTAAGATAACAAAACAAAACTTCTTTGCCGATTTAGTATCCCGTCACTCAAAGAATCCTAGGGTCTTATTTAATTCAATTAATGTGGCCATTCATCCCCACTCTGCGATGGGATCAAATAGCATTGTTCATTCATGTGAGCAGTTTCTATCATTCTTTGTCAGCAAAATCGATACTATCCGCCATGGCATTGTCCAAACGGGCTATGAACTTCCTACTGATAATCATGACATTGTCTTAGAATCCTTTGATCTAGTCTTACTTTCACAGCTAAAAAGAACTATTGACACCCTTAAACCAGCCCCCAGTCCTCTGGATATTGTACCACCACGTCTCTTAGTGGAAGCCTTTGATGTGTTGGGCCCACACTTATTAGTCATTATCAATGATTCTATTAGTTCGGGAGTTGTGCCCTCATTTTTTAAACATGCTGCAGTCCATCCCCGTCTTAGAAAGGCAGAATTAGATCCTGGAGTTTTAGCCAATTTTCGTCCAATTTCCCAACTGCCATTTATGGCTAAAATTCTAGAAAGAATTATTTATAATCAATTGGTTGATTACCTTAACTCCAATAATTTATTTGAGATCTACCAATCTGGCTTTAGGCGTTATCATAGTGTTGAAACGGCACTCCTGAAAGTGTTTCAACGACATCTCTCTTATTACTGACTCGGGTGATGCGGCAGTCCTTCTCCTCCTTGACCTGTCCGCTGCCTTTGACACTGTCGACCATGAGATATTTCTGTTGCAGCTTGTACATCTTGTTGGGCTCAAAGGGGCTGCTCTTAACTGGTTCAGGTCATATTTAACTGGTAGACACTTTTCAGTGACTTTTAATTCCTCTTCTTCATCTACTGCTCCTCTTAAATATGGTGTTCCTCAGGGATCCATTTTGGGTCCTATTTTATTCTCTATATACCTTCACCCTATTGGATCTATTTTTAGGAAATTTAACATTGCTTTTCACTGCTATGCAGGTGATACACAGGTTTATATTCCTGTCTGCAACTCTACAACAAATCAACTCCACAACTCTCTGTCTGAACTAAGCTCCTGGATGGCTAATAATTTTCTTGACCTAAATCAAAATAAAACAGAGGTGTTTATAGTGGGTCCATCAGCTGAAGCCCAAATTGGTTTGGGACTTCTCGGCTCTTTCTCAGTCTTTTCCAAACCTCAAGTCCGCAATCTTGGTGTTACCTTTGACAGTAACCTCTCTTTTGAGAAACAAGTAAATTCTGTAGTCAAGAGTTGCTTTTTCCAACTTCGTCTATTAGGTAAGATAAAGCCTTTTTTATCTTCTAGAGATCTTGAGATAGCTACTCATGCATTTATTTTTTCTTGCCTCGAATACTGCAACTCGCTGTATTCTGGGATTAACAAATCTCTGATACGCAGGTTACAGTTGGTCCAAAATGCTGCCGCTCGCTTTCTGGTTGGGGCAAGAAAGTATGACTCTGTTTCTCCTATTTTAGCTTCTTTACACTGGCTGCCTGTCAGTTTTCGAATTGATTTTAAAATCTTGCTGCTAGTTTTTAAATCTTTACATGGGCTTGCTCCTGCCTATTTATCTGAACTGTGTGTTTTACACCAGCCATCCAGAGTGCTTAGATCTTCTGGTCAGCTGTCTCTGGTTGTCCCTCGTACCAAGTGTACAACCAAGAGGGACAGGGCTTTTGCAGCTGCTGCTCCTCGCCTGTGGAACTCTTTACCTCATCATATAAAGGAGTCGTCTACAATTGAACTGTTCAAAACAAGATTAAAGACTCATTTCTATTCACTTGCATTCCATGACCTTCAGTAATACTGATGGTTTCCTCTTTGTGATTATATAACATTACTTCTATTTTTTATGTATATAACATTACTTCTGTTTATTATGTATTTTATTTTATGTTCACATATTTTATTTCTATTTATGTTTTATGTTAACTATTTTGTTTTTCTTTTATTCTATTATTGTAAAGCACTTTGGCCACAGCATTACTATGTTGTTTTATATGTGCTGTATAAATAAATTGACATTGACATTAATACTGACAAGTAATTTTACTATCATGTCATTATGCCACACTGCACATAGGTGAGTAACCTGTGTACTGATATTTTATAGGTGTCATGAAGACCAAAATAATCCATCTTTGGGATCATGTTGCATAAGAGTAATGAGTAATTGATAAAGTTTTACCGATCATTCTTGAAGAATCTTCATTACCTCAAGCTGACAACATCTCAGGTGCACACCACTGTTCAGCTACTATATATACAGTACTGTAGATGATGTTATCCAATGGCATGCTACACGACAGAAAAATAAACAAAGTTAAAAAAATATTGTGTGGAAAAGAATATAAATACATGTGACTGTTCCATATAGCATTCATGTCCTACCAGGCCATGACATACACACAAAACATACATTGGTACCCACTTACCTGTTTTAAATATAATTTTACGTAGCATATTTACTGTCATTTATGTGGGAATGACAAGTTTAAATAATAATATAGCCTGCTAAAAAACCTGTCATATTTTTTATATTTTTTAATTGATGCATTAAATAGCATCAGTTTATAAGGAATATTAAAGGTTTAACAAACAACTATTGTTAAATACAGTGAGCACTAGGAAAATCATTTCATTTTAATCCATTTTTAGAAGATTGTATCTCCCTAAATATCTAGACAAGGAAGCAGCAAATAAGCAATTCAAAAAAATGGACAAACAAAATTTTCTAAAAATCACATCAAATACAGAAAATTCAATGGAATCCGTCCTTCTGTATTCTTTCATGTTTTAATTATTCTATCTTAACAAATCAAATGGTAAAGCTGTGAGGAATTAATGATTCTTGGAGCTTAGGTGTACACATTATTTGTTCTTAGCACCTCCCTTCTTGTTGAGTTTTCTGGCCAATACTAATTGTTCAGTAGTCATTTAAGCTTTTGAAAAAAAACTTCTGTTTTGTTTAATAGTCTTTTGTTTTCTTTTTTCAGAATTTTATTGCTGGCACTTTTAGCTTCTATTTTGGCTTTTTAACTAGGAGTTTTTGGGTTTTCCTTATCTGCTTATTCACACATGTCTGGCAGTGTCTGACAGTGGAGAAATTAACATCTTGTACTATATTCATGTTGGCTTATCATACACTTATTTAGTTTTCTATTTTCAGTAAAGAAATAATAGAAAAAAATTTATTTTTTTCTGCATATCACATTAAATAGGTCCTTCATCTATGCCTTACTTGCTCGTCTTTCATCATTTTGAAGACTGATATCTCTAAATTATTCTATACTAATCAATATATATATAAGTGTATTGGCATAACTAGCAAACAAGTTGCTAAAAAAAGTCTGTCATTTCCTTTATTCTGTGTCTGTTCATCCAATGAACTCTTACTTGGGAATTACAGTCAACACTGTAAAACGGCTACTTTCTACTCTTTACTTCTGTGTGTAAAGCTACCAATCAAAAATTATCTGGGCAAAATTAAAAAGACATAATTCTGTGTGTGCATATGTGTACTTTACCTTTGAGATTTTAACTTGGATTGCAACAGTAGTAAAGTTTTAATAAGGATCTTGAATTCAGAATACTTCACTCGTTTACAGCTTACTAAACCAATCTGTACTACTGAAGACACAACTCTCTGGCTTTCTTGCTGTGCAATCTTTTATTTCGTTTCTGTTGTTAAAGGAACTCCTTCTTTGAACTGAAGAAAAACGTAACACAGAGCACTCTAGTAAAGGAAGAAAGACTCACTAAAAAATGTTCCACCACTGTTGTTGCCCACTTTTGTCAGATTTTGCCTCAACTTTCTTTAGGTTTTAGCTTCCAACCTTTCCCTCTCCTGAATACTATAAAATGTTTGCCTTTCACTTCCTACTGTTTTTCATCCTTTCTCTTTGTAATTCACTGGTTTCTGTACCTGCCTTCCAATACAATGTTTAAAGGATTCTGGCAAGGAGTAGCAGTTTAAACATCACCTTGGGGTTATGGTAACATCTGAGCTATGCCAAAATCATGACCATTTTATAAATATTCCAATTGCTCCTGTACAGTCATCCCTAGTGATATCTGGGAGAACTATACCCTGAGCCGTAAGCACACTTTTGAGCATCCTGCCCTCTGCAACCAGTTGGTTGATGGGCTTACCTGCTTTTTCCACTTTCTTTCTGGTTTCTCCCTAGTCTACCAAAGTATCTGTGTGGTGGTCATGAAGATTACTTAATGGGGCATCTTATGAACATTTACATAAACATGACCTAAAACATGATTAGATTTTTACCCAAGTCCTAGAAATGGATAAAAGGAACTTAATTAAAGAAATGACAACAAATATACTATATATTGTATATTGATTGATTATCCATTGATTGAAACACCTGAATCTAATTTCCCCTTCAAATGAACTAATAATCTTAGAGGTTGTAGTAGAAATTAACATCTTCATTAAAGAAAGAAACTTATCCTCTATTGGGACAGGTTGCTAAAACTTCAAGTCAGAAACCAGGCAGGAGGATAGTCTTCTAAACCCATGCTGAAGTGGGAACATCCTTTTACAGCATGATCAGAATGGACAAAGAAACAAAGGATAGAGGATCATTTTATAAGCTACTGAATTTAAATACAGTGTCAATCAATGCATACATTTACTCTGATTGGTTCATTGGTTTACACCCAAATGATCAATATAAAATAAAAGTCTATTTTATTTTTTTTCTTATTATTCTTATACCATTTGGGTTGAGCCACCACCCTTGAAATTTCTGTGTATATAACAACCGTCCAGTCAGGTTGAATACAGGACACCTGATCTCTTAGTTATCTTTCAGTACATTTTGTGTATTACATATTTGTCTCTGTTGTTCACTTGACCTTTATCTGGTTTCCTGGTATACCTGAATAGGTTTCTGACATGTATTAACCCTTTATGCTATTTTTTTAAGATGAATGCTGTCTTACCCTAAGATTATTCTTCCACCAGGTTTGCACAGTTTTTCACACACAAATATGTTGCATTGGATGATCTTCCTCAATAAATAAATGAACAAGTATAATGTTTTGTTCAATTTGTTTAGTTTGATTCTCTTTATCTGGTTTCAAGACTTAACGTAAAACTCTGATCATGCTTTAAGTCATATTTATGCTCAAACAGAAAATTATACAGGGCTTACAGACTTTCTAGCAAATCTATCAAAATTAATTTCTAGAGCTGTTTGTCTGTTAATTTTTTAATTCATTTCATTTTGAGATTTCAACTGTTAGAATTAGTACAGTACTTCTTCCCACTTGTGCCTTGGCTTATGAATCTTAATTGCTTTTTCACTAAGAGATCTAATGCAGTGTTTTCTTTTTCAATTTACAAAGTGCAATATAATTTAGAATTTTGGAAATCTAAAGTAGTGGTGGCCTGGGGTGGTTAGTACTGTGTTTTTCGGTACTACGTTGTTTTTTTTTCCCACTAATTTTCCAGTATTGTTTTGGATTCTCTTGAATGTCATAATTTATTTCTATTACAAATACATAAGTGCTGAAAATGATGAGTAACAATTAAAAAAGCAAAGGTTGTAAACAAGCATGAGGGATCGATTTTTTACTAATGCCTGTTTCTGTAAGGATCGACAAGAAAAGGAACTTTACAAAACTGATAGATGTTTGTAGTTGTTTTCCACACAAACAATGGAAAATGTTCTACTGTGGTAATATGAATTCCAATCTTTTTACAGTTGTGGCTAGTGAGAAAAACTGCCTTTGCATGTTCTGATTGAAAACTGTTTTTAATACTGCAGCAGTATTGTACGGTCTCATTCTCAGGCTGTTTCATTTTGCCTCTAATGAACTAATGAAACTAATGAAGAGTTCATATTGTGGTCTTTGTTGTGGAAAAATAAGGCTCTCTCTGCCTATATAAGCAAATTGATCTTAGTACCTTGTAAAAGCAAACAACACATTTACACCATTTTTTTAATGGCCCCTGCTGCCTATTTAGAACATAAAAACATTGCATCAGCATATGAACTCCTTCATAAATGTCTTGAAAGTTTTATTTATTTATTGTGGGCCTTAAATCTGCAACACTTCAGATGGTTGGATCATAAATCTTGGATTATTAAAAAGTTTCTGGACCATGACTGATTTTCCTTGGATAGCATATTAAACATTTTTCAATTTTAAGGTTTTTGCTGAGAATATTTTGTAGAAAGTTAGTTTTTGGTAATTCTTTCAGAGTTGTACAAGTGGCTGTTCCTTTTTCAAGATATTAGAGAGGAGCTGCATTACATATCTGATAATGGCTTAATTATTTAAACTTTGTGCTTCTAATCTTCTTTTTAATTTTAAGCATAGAACTTCCCCTCACTTTTTAAATTTTTAATTGAGTTTAAATTTATTTGTAGAAATCAGTCTCCATGAAGCTGCGCTGTATTAAGCAATTTTGATAATGGGTGGAAGTATAGTTTATGTAATTGTTTTGACCATTATCAATACAATAAAGTATAAGTTGTAATTTTACACGGGACAGTTGAAATGTAATTTAGAAATACATTGACTTTAAAAAAAGTTATCTATCAAAAGTAAAGTCATCCATTCGCATGATATAAAGCAGTATTTCAGGTTGTAAATCTATGTGTTTACCAAGTGCCTGAAACAAGGGGATACTCCAGGAATTTCATGCAGGTATTTCATTTAACACTTTTCAATATGCACTTCATAGTGTTGCTGGTGTATTACAAAACTGATAACTTATGGTCTTGGAAAGGATATTTGTGAGTCTATGACGATATAAAATCTGTGTTTGAAAGAAGTTAAATAAGGAGATTCACTTTGCATTGCTCATATCAAGTTCTGCATTTTAGTAAGAGATAACAAAATTTCTATTCTGTAACCAGGCTTGTCTAGAGGTTCCAGATATCAGAGGTGTTTCATACTTGTCTTACAAACGTGTACATATTAATTAAGAATACAAGTGTGTCAGGCTATGTGATGATTTAAATTGGCCGAATGTGTGTGTTGGTATCTGTGTGAGTGCGCCCTGTAATGGATGGGCATGTCATCAGGGTTTGGTTTCTGCCTTGCACCCATTGTAACCAGAAAAGCCTCAAGCTCTGTTCGACCTTTGGCTGGATAAGTAGCTTAGAAAATGGTTGGATGGATTGATGGATATCTGATGGTTCTTTACCATTCTTTATACTTCTGTTTCGTAGTGATCTTGAGGGTCTTGAGTAACAAAACGTCTTTATACCTTCCTTAAAATAAAATTTAACACCAGTTTTCTGAATACTTTTCAGTGATAAAAATTTACTGGAGGAGAGTGAGAGTGAATAACCAGGTTAAAAATAATTTCAGCATTATTGAAGAGTATACCAGATTTGTTACATGAGGTACTGTATATAAGTACCATTGATTTATATTAATATATAGTGTTAGAAATGCCATTCTCTTGCTGAACAGAGATTAAATAATCATAAATATATGGAAAGTAAACTAGTGTACAGTTTATAAATAATGCATTCCCTTTTGAATGCTTAAAAATAAACTGTGGCGTCCAATAACAAAAATATATATACTGTATATATATACATTTATCTATTTTTTTTGAGCTGAGAAGGTAGGAAAACCAGAAAAATGTGATTTTTATGGATGTAATAGCCTGTCACTGCCTTCACTTAATTAAATTTAACTTGAGTGTTTTTTTTGGCAAATCAATATGCAAAAGCTATACCCATATGGAAAGGATTAATTTTTAAAGGCATGCAAGACACTGTAAATATGCACAATGTTTACCATAGTGATAGGACCAGTGGTATATCTAAAATGAATAATATGGAATCTGTAACTTGAAAACAAATCT
The DNA here is from genome assembly GCF_900747795.2 of Erpetoichthys calabaricus. Lineage (NCBI taxonomy): Eukaryota > Metazoa > Chordata > Cladistia > Polypteriformes > Polypteridae > Erpetoichthys > Erpetoichthys calabaricus. The sequence goes on from NC_041399.2 coordinate 32,231,068, forward strand.
TAAAGTATCGGATTAAAACAACACTGTGTTCAGGTGTGTTTGTTTGTTTGCAGATTTTATAAACCTTTACTGGATAATGTGATATTTACCTGACTGTAATAAAAACTTGCATCTACTGTACATAAATTGACTGTTGGTATCTGTTGTACTGTATATCAGCAATAGGTTTTGCTGTTGGCAGTTTGCTGTTACAACTGGAACTTAAAGAACTTAGATTGCCAGTATCTGTCTATAGTCCTCTGGATTTCTGACTCAAAAGATTGCTTCATGCACTGAACTGGCAAATCTGTAAGGAGCGGCCAATGTAGACTTAAGTAGGAACAACAGCTACTATATTTTCTTGTATGCAGTGCAGTTTTGTCAGCAGACAGGGCATCGGATTATTGACAAAAATTAGTGTTAAATGGAACAAAGCTTTATGGTGGTCGTGGCCTATTTTCTGTTAACTTGTGCCAAATTGGGCACCTTGACATAAGAAAGGGGGCCAGTTTGCGAAGGGATCACAAAATGTATGTCATACTGTAGAAGTCAAAGGATATATGATCATTTGTTTTGTCTGTTACCTTCCTCTGAAACTCAGAAATAAAAAACATTATTTGCTATATATGTCTAAACTATAGGAAACCTCTCAACAGTAAGATGACTGATTTGCAAAGTCTACTTTGCTGGAAGGGCTTCAGCATCAGAATGGCAGATGCCAGAGACAAGTCCTCTACTCCCAGCTGAGCCAAGGCTAGAGTTAGTGATTCAAAGATGACCTATAAACCTAACCTTACAAAAGGTCAGACCACCATCCCTAGCTGGGAAACCCTAGCTATATAGAGCCACATTATTCTTCAGGTGGCACCTCACTTTGAGGCCAGCTGCTTCTCAGACGAGGTGGATAAAGTATTTTATCAGATTGTAAAGGAAGAGAACCCAGATTTGTCAAAGTTACTCCCAAAAAACCCCACAATCGGTGCCTCAAAAATCAAACTCCTGAGCCATCTAAGAACCTAAAATAAATTAGGTTCTAATTTCTAATAAAAAGTCATTTTCATATCAGACGACTACCAACAGCTGATTTGACAGGTTAAAACCATGTAGATAATATATTGCTTGACATTAAGGCAAGATGAAGCACTGATGTCATCTCCATGTCATAAGGTCCATGTGAACATTTTTATACATAGGCTTTCATATTCAAGGTCCCAGTGAGCTTATCTTGGCAGAGACTCATTGTAGGACACATTTATTCCCAGATTCATATTAATACAAGCTCTCCCAACAAATGAATGTATGTTTCAGAAAAACTTCAGTCATACTTTATTCTAAGATTATATTTAGCACATCATAATAAATATTATGTAGTAAAATGCAAATTGTATGGAAACTGTAGTTTTTTGGGTGGAGTGCATAAATTATAAAGGTCATATAAATGACTAACTACAGTTAAATTCAATTCTCCTAACAAAATAAGTCATTACTCTTAGAAATATATTACCCCCAAAATATATGTACTGTAAATATACAATTCATGAAAGGTCTTAAACAACAATCAGTTTGTTAGTTTAATGTGTAAAAAAGATCACCACTGAAACCATTCTTAATAGTGCCTTTTAATGATTTTTTTCTCTCTCAGTTTTATACACCATGAAATAGGGCACCAAGTTTAAACAACTCTCACTTTATGCTGTATATATGCCTACATACTGTATATATATTTAATAAATATGGGTACGAAAAGTATACAGTTTGATTTTTGTAAATATTTTTAATTACATTGAAGAGAAATAATATGCTTAGAAGGCAGTCCTTTTTTCAATAGTTTATGCTGATACTCAGTAGTTAGGAAAAAGACTTTACCCACTGCTGGGTAGTAGACATTGAAATTAATGAACCTGGGGTTTAGTAATCAAACGTATGTTTCCTTGACACAATGATTGTGCAATACATCATGTAAAAATGTATGGGTCTTTATCCTTCTTTAATGATCTAGCAAGTAATCTTTTTTCTTTCTCGTTGATTTTCATGCTCCCCTTGTTCCTGAGCTAAGTAGGGGGTGCCATTGGTAATGTATGATTACCATGCAGTTTGCCTGATCCCTGCTGAGATTAGTAAAATACGATGTTTAGTCATCCGATGTAGATCAAGGAACTCCAGCATTGCAAGAAACAGCTGAAAGCAACGCCTTGTACAAATAGATTGTTGTTTGACACCAGACTTGGCTACACTTAGTAAACAGTAATGCTTTGAAAATTGTTTAATAATCTGGGTTTTCCTTGTTAAAACAATGCAGCAAACGCCTTAGATCAATGATTAATTGTCTGAACATTTTGAATGTTGTATCATTTAGTTCAGAGTAATTTATACTTGTTCAATTTTCAATATTTTACACATCACTTTTGTAGGTTTAGATTAAAAAATACATTTAAATTGACATCCATGCCCTAAATTAAAATAACATTAAGCAGTTATCATCATATTTATATAGTAAACAACTATATTATAGTACAGAACCATAGCAGATTTTTTTAATGTATTATGAATATTTCAACACTTTCAGTTGGCATAGTGGTCAGTAGTACTGCTTTACAGCTCCAGGGACCTGAGTTCAAATCCTTGCCCAGTCAGTGGTGAAATTTATAATTTCTACTTGAGCATGCTGTTATAGAAAAACTCTTGGATGCACAGAAAAGTATGGGGAGAGATCAGTCTCCTCCTTTTTAATACTTGTAAAACATATTTAGAATCTTCATAGTTTCTGCAACCTTTATCGGAAGTTCCCTATGAGTGATCATCATGATAATGAAGTGAATTGGTCAATGAACACCATTCCTTATTTCTTCCGTTGCCTAATTCTAGTTCTCATTCTCCTTCCTCTTTAAGCCCTCACTTATTTTATTGAAAACACTGGTGGCACATCCTTGGGAACCTTTTATTGTCAGTCAGTGCCAAGCAGGCAACCCTAGGCCTTGTGGCTACCAAGTTGAAAAAAACAGGCCACCTTTTTACTGTTAGTGATTTGACTTCAAGGTACCAGCAGGCCTAAAAATTAGAAGCTATAGTAGTAGCTGAATCAAGGACTCATGTTTGGGAGGAATTTGGAGAGGCCATGGAGAATGTTTTTTGGACAGCCTCGATGAGGTCCTTGCAAACATTTCAGCAAGTCAGGACAGATGAAGGTGGGCCGCACCGAGACACTTTTTAGCAAGGGTAAGTATACACAGACATCAGCTGAAAATTTCACTGAGTGGAGAAAGGAACACTTAGAAGAAGTCTTAAACCCAATAAATATGCCTTGCTCTCTGGAGTTTGTGCCAAAAGAATTGTTTGGAAAATTAATCAGCGTCAGTCATTGAAATCACTGCAGTGATTAAAATGTTTTGTAATTGCCAGTCTAATTGGATGAATGAGATCTGTCTGGAAATACTGAATGCACTAGACACGAGAGAGGGTGTCATAGTTTACATGTTTCTTCAGTGTTGCTTGGAAGGGCTGGACAGTGCCTTTGGCAGACTGGAATGTTTGTTCCTATTTCCAATTCCTTAGAGATGACACACCTCAACTTAGGGTACTGAAAGAGAGATTCTGCCCCATTATTAAACCTTAATCTCGAGAAGAATTATGTGGATTTCATTCTGTTTTTTTCTGTTGTTAGTACAGTATAGTCCTACTCTGGGAGACAGGAAAGAAAAATGCCATTTTAATATGTAAACATGGCAATAAGCTTGGCCTTGGACTTGAAGACTGTGGGGCTCCCCTCCTACTGCTGTGTGACTTTTGGTCCTTTTATTACGTGGAGTTAAATGGAGCACATTCATTGTGGGCATTGGACTCTTTCTTGTTGGAGTCTAGTGTCCACTTCTGCCTCCTTATTTCTCCTGCAGTTTCCTCTTAGCCACTTCAGTCAATATTCATTGCCTAGCAGTGTTAAATGCATTGCAGTTACATAGTGGGGGGGTTGCATAAGGGACATTAAGATGGAGAAAACTCAAATGAGTTGCTTTAGCATTATGTCCTATACCTTTAGATAGCCTTCATTCAAGGTCTATTTATTGTCTTTACTGCCTAGTGTTGTTTTGACCTTTCCTCTGCTTTTTTGGATTATGTTTCCTGTAACTGCAAAGCATGCCCTAATCATAACCTCGTCAACCATCCAGCTTGATGACTGGCACATGGTACTTGTGATTATGAACTATTCTTTACCAATCATAGTGTTGAACATAATTATCAAATGATTATAGTTTGATTGTGTCTGTCTAGTGGGCATTTTTGTAGAAGTCTTGCCGTGTTTTTTTCGGGGAGAAGGTGGTTTCTCTTGGCTATCTTTCAGTTAATGCAATAATGTTTGTCTTACTCTGATGGTTGCACCGTGATGTGTAGCACTTGCCATGTTGACAGAGGCCTCTAAATAATTCTTAGATTACAAAAGGTTCTTTGTTATTTCTTAGATCATAATTTGATGTAATGTCAAATAGGTCAAAATACTGGGACCCCCACCCCTCTGAAAATTGACAACTGCCTTTAAAGTCCTCCTTTTATAAATAGTTCTTCTCTCTGTAGGCTGTTTCAAAGTGGCCTTGTAATTCTTCCCACAGCAATCACTAGACAACAGACTTTATCAGAACTATGGCTTCCTGAAATATTTTGGTGGTTATGATAAACAGCTTCATGCTGAACAAAAATGTAAGTTGGCTGCATCATATAGGATTTTGGAGAAACATAAAATTAATTTTAATTGAGGTTAGCTTGTTTATTCGCTAATGATGCTGACACATTGCATTGCATCAGTTGAGCTAAACATGTTTTGCTGCTGATTTTCGTTTGTACTCAGCATCTGATGCTTCTCGTTTCAGTGTCCAACAATAGTCGGCCAGCATTGATGGATTCCACTTGCCCTGATACCACTTTTCCAGAATTGCAATGTCCTGGTGAAAACATTTCACCATGTTCATCACTGACTACACCAAGATTAGCAGGGAAGAAGTCCAAGAGTGAATGCAGAAAATGAATCTTTAGCAGCATGTTGCACTTCATGGTTTTGTATGCTTTAAGCATGTTGTCAACCATCTGGATGTAGTTTGGTGCTCTGTAGTTGCCAAGAAAATTCTCAACATCATCCTTGAAAGTCTCCATTAGCAGATCTTCAAAGTACTTGTCATTAATGATGTGTCAAATATGTGGACCAACAAAAAAAGCTTTCTTTAACCATGGTATCGGTTATCCATGAAACCATCTTTGTCAAGTATTGAAATGCGTCATCTTCATTGTTCATTTTATAGTTAAAATGTTTAATTTGTCCAAGTTTTATATGAAGAAGAGGCAAAAATATCTTTGTTGGGTCTACAAGTGGTTTATGTACTACACTTTTCTGCCCTGGAACCAAATGCTTAAGGAGCAGCCTGTTCTTTTTAATGCGATGAGACTCTTTAGCACGGCTGTCCCATTACAATTCAACTAATCAAGTGCACTTGATAAGTAACACTTGTTTCCAATTATATTCTATATGAAAACAGTAAAGACATACTTTTTACTTATGGATTCTGTGTGTTAATATATTGTTTGTTGAATAAATAATGACAAAGTAAAATGTGTTATGTGTAATTTGTCACTTGAGCTAAGACATATTTAATTTTAGACATAGTTGAGGACTAGACAATTTTTAGATGTCTTAAAATGTAAAATTATAAATTTGAAAGAGAGTGCACACACTTTCCAATTTACCATTGATGATTTCTTGTATTATGTAAATTATTTGTACAAGTAATTTTTATTCACATTTTAATCAAATCGGTGTTCATTTAATATAGCATTCTTTAAATAGTACACCATGGCAAGCAGTTTTATGAAGCATTTTAAAAGCGAAACATTAAAAACAAAAACTTTCCATATATGATAAAGTTTCTAGAAACACCTTTAAGTGTACATAAGAAAAAATGAACTGACAATATACAGTAGTGGTAATTACAGACATTAAAGAAGGAGTCAAATGACAGAGTACATTTCCAGGTGAAACAGATTAAAGTGCAAGTAATAAGTGTCATTTTTTAAACCAGATTTGAATTAGTCTAGTAATATAGCTTTACACATTGATTTAGGGAGAGATCACAGCTAAATAAATGTTCACTAAGTGTTACATACTAAGTGTTTGGGATGATGAGAAGGCTGGCATCTAAGGATTTTAGTTGTCTGGCTGGTTGCTTAGAGTTATGTGGTGATGACAGATATGTAATCACACTACATAGACCATAGTCAAAGCTGCAATATTACTGTTTAATATTAATAATTATAATTAAGCACATGAATTAAAAAGCCAGCTATTGTTAACATTACTTTTTAAGAAGTATGTTTTTTTTGTTGTCAGTTTTAATTACCTTTAATTTTTCTGATCTCTAGGTAAGTGAATGAAATGTATTTATCAGATTATCTGTATGATATTGGCTGTTAATGACAGTATTTGCAGATGTTAATTATGAACATCTGCACATGTTGTTTCCTGCTAGTCGTCTGTTACTCATTATTTTATATGTAAGGATTGAATTCTTATCAATTCTAAACAACTTGCTGTCACAGGTTTGATATTTTATCTTTGTCCAAAATGCTCTGTTTACAACTGCTATTACTAAACACTTTTAAAATAATTTCTTTTGAGTCTTGAATGCAAGATAGTCCAGTGTTTTGAGGTGCTGTCTCACAGATCCAGCTTCGGAGGGTTTTGCATGTCCTCAATGTGCCTGCTTGGGTTTTCCACTTGGCGCCTTAGCTTTCATCCTACATGCTTAAAGAGGTGTTTGTTAGATGGATTGGTGATTCGAAATTGGCATCATGTAAGTATGGATCTTTGTGTGAGTGTGCCATGTGATGAAATGTCACCCAGTCTAGACAATTCATTACCTCCTTCATTCCTGGACTGAATTAAGTGAGTTTTGAGAATGTAATGTGATGTGACATGTTTTGTTTGGCAGGTTTAAATTTACACAAGGTTTTGTACCCTAAAAGTTTTTGATTTGTTTTTTGCAATAAACTCTGTCATTGAAACAGCAGAGCTAAATATTTCACCACCTAGTGGTAGAAAAAATGTTCATGAATAAGATTAAAAACTCTTATTTCAAAACTCCCAGCCATGTTCCATGTTTTCCCCCAAAGTTAGGTTTGGTAATGAAGATGGCTGTTACATCTGTAAATTTAGGATGAAAGTTTTTGAGCTTTAGTGCATACAAAATTTTCTTTTAAGGTAAGGCTGATAAGGGTAGCTAATGTCAGGTTAGGAAAGGTGAAAAAGTAGTAATTTACAAGTAAATAAGTCTTAATCAGAAGAAAAGAGTGAGAAAACCCAACAAAAGTACTGTAAAGCCTTGTATTTTATTATCAGGTATTGGCCCAGTGTTCTTCTGTGAAGCCTACTTTTCCTTATGTAGTTCAGCAGTTTGTTGGTTTGAATTTGGATCCATCATTTACGTTTTGCAATTCAGTCTTTATTTAATGCAGTTTTATCTTCCACTCTTTTTTTTTTAATCTTGCAATGCCTTTCTGATGGTGCTAAATAAAATTGACAATTTTGATTGTATCAGTCTCATGGATTTAACTGGTGCTATTTTTATCTTCCCAGAACATCTTATCTATTTTATAGACCACCTGACACAATTTTTAAATAAATGCTGCACCTCCAGAAACTGTTTTCTGGATTAGAGGGAGAAAGGAGAGGGGCAATACCATGATTGGATGAAAGCGAAGACACCTACGAAAAATTATGCAATGCAATATACTAAACAGTATGGATAAAGAATTGTAAGAAATGGGCTTACATGCCTTTTTCATATAGACAACACAGGCAACATTCAAATCATTCGATAGATAGATAGATAGATAGATAGATAGATAGATAGATAGATAGATAGATAGATAGATAGATAGATAGATAGATAGATAGATAGATAGATACATACATACATACATACATGCATGCATGCATGCATGCATGCATGCATGCATGCATACATACATACATACATGCATGCATGCATAATATTCCCAATGGGAAATTCACATACTCCAGCAGCAGCATATTGATACAAAAAAACAATATTAAATTAAAGAGTAATAAAAATGCAGGTAAAAACAGACAATAACTTTGAATAATGTTACCGTTTACCACCCATCTCCCCCCAACCCCGGGTGGAAATGAAGATTCACATAGTTTGGGGGAGGAACGATCTCCTCAGTCTGTCAGTGGAGCAGGACAGTGACAGCAGTCTGTTGCTGAAGCTGCTCCTCTGTATGGAGATGACACTGTTTAGTGGACACAGTATGGACAGGTAGCTGTGATTAGAATGATAAATTTAAGAGTACAATTTTAGGAGGGTTTGGGACTCTAGGTTTAAATTATAATCTTTCTATCCATGTGTATTGATCATAACATTTTAGTATTTAAGGGAGCAGCACACAAGTTGAGGAGAGAGAAATTATAGAATATAAGTGGCAAGTTTTTTGACTGACTATACATGAGGAACAAAAATGTTTGTTTAGCTAATAGCTAGGCTGTCTCATTATCTCATTCAGATTTTTCTTGTCAAGTGTTTCTCCATCAACTATGTGTTTTGGTAGTTTGTTCCAGATTTGCAAATTTACATAATTTCCAAAGTAAGTATATCTGAGTCTATTTACTGGAAAAACAAGCAAGATGCACCCCAATGGCAGATAAGAATGTAGAATGTTTATAAGTGGACTTAGAAAGACATTAAAGTTTGACCCGTCTGTCCTTTTTGTATCCCCCTTAATACAATTCTGGATTATAGTGGCTTGAGTAATATTAGGCACAAGGCATGAATTAACCTTACACGGGGTCCTAGCCTATGACAGGATACACTCACATATATCCGTAGTCACTTACACAAGGCCAGCTGCAATGTGTTTTTTTTGGGATGGGGAGAAAATTATTAGATTCGATCTGGCGCATCTGTAAATGGACACCCATACATACTAATGTTGGAAACTGTGGATAAATCTTCTTCAGTGCTGGTGAATTTCTTTTATTTGTGGAAATCGTTTTCATTGTGTAGGGCCGTATGATGTACATTTTCTGTTTTTCTTAATTTTTTTCTGTACAGAAAATAGCTGTTTAGCTTTATCATTACCAATGAAGGAAATTGAACATTTATTCCACTCAGTAGACAGACTTATCCGTGCTGAGCTGTCAATGAAGTCACTATGCTTCATACATTGCACCCCAGTTTCTTGCCTTTGGAGTTGAAAATATAGCATTTGCTCTTTTGACAAAAAATTAGGCCATTTATCAACGCTTACATTGTTGTTAGTGTGTTTTGGAGAATTTGATTCACTTTAACTTTAAGGTGGTGTTATGTCTTCTGTTTTAATCTCTTGCTACCCTTTGGCAACTAGGCTAATATTATGAGAGGCTTGCCAACTTGTTTTCATGTAGTGTGCTTTCCACAAACAGAAATGAACCAATGGGAGAGCAAAGCTGAACGTAAACAGAAGAAACGTAAGCTGACTTGTGTAACTTAGTGCACCCTGGGTATAGATGTTTAGCATAGAAGAACTACTGTAGCACACATTGTTAAAAAACTTGGACTATTCTGCTAGAGAACAACATTCAGTAATGCTGTTTTCTTTAATAAGAATATAAATTTATATGTGCCAATCAGCCTCAACAATCAAACCACTGACAGGTGAAGTAAATAACATTGATTCAAGGTGTGGAATATATTAGGCAACATGTGAACAGTCAGTGCTTGAAAGTGATGTGTTGGAAGCAGGAAAAATGGGCAAGCATAAGGATCTGTGTAACTTTGACAAGTGCCAAATTGTTATGACTAGACAATAGGGTCAGAGCATCTACAGAATGGCAGGTCTTGCCAAGTTGTTCCTTGTATGCAGTTGTTAGTTCCTACCAAAAGTGGTCCAAGGAAGGACAACTGGAGAACCAGCAACAAAGTCATAGGTACTGAAGGCTCATTATTGCATGTGGGGAGCAAAGGCTAACTTGACTGCTCCAATCCCACAGAAAAGCTACTGTAGCACAAATTGTTAAAAAGCTTGACGCTGGCCATGAGAGAAAGGTGTCAGAACACACAGTACATTGTAGCTTGCTGTGTATGGGACTGTGTAGCTGCAAACCGATCAAGTGCCCATACTAACCCAAACCACCATCAGAAGTATCCACAATGAGCACTTGAGCGTCAGAACTGGAACATGGAGCAATGTAAGAAGGTGGTCTGATCTGATGAATCATATCTCCTTTTAGATCATGTGGATGGTGGGTTGCCTGTGTGTCATTTACTCGGGATAGAGATGGCAGCATGATGCGCTATGGGAAGAAAGAAAGCCGACAGAGACATTCTGATGCTCTGATCAATGTTCTGCTTGGAAACCTTGGGTCCTGTCATTCATATGGATGTTACTTTGACACTTACCACCTACCTAAAGATTGTTGCAGACCATGTACACCCCTTCATATCAACAGTATTCCATAATGGCAGTGGCCTCTTTCAGCAGTATAATGTGCTCTGCCACACTGCAAAAATTGTTCAGGAATATTATGAGGAATATGACAAAGAGTTCAAGGTGTTGAATTGGCCTTCAAATTTCCCAGATCTCAGTCCAATCAAACATCTGTGGGATGTGCTGGAATAACAAATCCAATAAATGAAGGCCCCACCTTGCAGCTTACAGGATTTAAACGGTCTGTTGCTAATATCTTGCGCCAGATACCACAGGATACCTTCAGAGGTCTTGAGGTGTCTTTGCCTTAATGAGTCAGAGGCATTAGGGGGACCTACACAATGTTAGGCAGGTGGTTTTAATGTTATGGCTGATCTGTATAAGATATATATATATATATATATATATATATATATATATATATATATATATATATATATATATATCGCCGCCTCTTCTTCTACTCAGAACATGCCCGTGACTAGATAACTGATGTAGAGGGGCCCGTTGGGGTTACGCAGACCTCAGCAATTCATGAGTTCTGCTGGACAGCCAATTGAATTTTCTATTTTTGTCGTTTGGTTTACTTGACTTGGGTCAGATATCTCCTCCAACAACCCTAGTCTTAAACCATTGTGCAACTGGATGTATTGCATAACATTATTAACATAAAATGCAAAGAGATAACCTCCTTAACGGAAGTCCACAGCTTGACTCTATCATTAAGTTTAACGTCATTGACAATCACCTTTTGTGATAATTTTCAATTAACAAGCAGGTAGATAGATGGCTTCAAGGCAACACCAGTCTGGAACACAATTCTGTAGTAGTTTTTTTTTTTTTATTACTAATTTTAACATTTTATATTATTATTATTATTATTATTATTAGTAGTAGTAGTAGTAGTAGTAGTAGTTGTAGTTGTATTTTATATTATTATCTTTATTATTATCAGTAGTAGTAACAACACATTGATACCCTGGACCATTATTATTATTAATTAAACCTTCTTTTATAAAGGAAACAAATTGATATAGAATTGCCATTAAATATGTTGCCCTACAGATTGCAGCAACCCTTACAGTTACTAGTTTTTCAAAACTTGAGCTCATCACAACATACTTCAGGTCATCTATGGCATGTAAACAACGTATACCCAGCTTGACTATCATCAGTGTCAACTCAAACCTTGCACAGAAGCTGTTGTGTGATGACATCATGGATGACTTATCCTTAAAATAATACAAGGGGGCTTCGCCCCCTGCTTGCTTCGCTCGCTAACCCCCGCGGCCTGCACTACACACCAGCCACTTTGTGTCTCTGCCACTCGTGTATGTGGATTTCACTTTCACCGAACAACAAATCTTTTAATTCTCGTGGATACGCCTCTTCATTGGGAAGAAACACTACTTTTTTTTTCCCTGATGGCAATTAGACGATCTACAAGTCTTTGACTTAAAGTTTAAATCCGAACAATATATTCGATCTCTTTTCACTGTTCCGTTATTTCACTGAGTAATAATTTCCATTTGTTTGCACTAATGCGATCTTTACTAAACCTGCCCTGCATGTGTATCATGCCAACATTGTAAAATTCTTTACAACGTTCTACTTTGTCATCTACTCTTTGTCTTTTATTTCCGGCCCCAGGTGTGGTTAAATCTCTTGGCACGAAGTCTTGTCTTGCGGGACATGAAAGTATTACTCTGAAAGTCTCGTCTCATCCCAGGATTTTTTTATTATACTGTAATAGAGAGATAGATGTATACTGTTGTGGCATGTAGCAAAGAGACTGAAGAACCCCTAAATATTCACTTTCAAGTTCTAATTATTTAAAAAAAAGTATTTGTATTTGACGTTAAAAGTTACAGTTAAGTTTGTGATGTTTTCTTCTTTGTTTATTATTTATTTAAATATTTCTTGTTCAGATTAAAGCTGTAATAAGAAATACTAATGTAGTTATAGTGATATAGTAATTTAAAAGTTGTCAAAGAGTTCTCTACTAGAAACATATTGAAAACTAGTGTATCTCACTTTATAAATAATATTTAAACTGAACTAATAGGATTTTGGCTAACAGTGGAGATGTTGATTTGCCTTCTGCCAGCACTTGTACCACTGTAGGAGGTTTCTATGTGGAATAGGCATGCTTTTCCTGTGTTCACATACATTTTCTCTAGGGATTCATGTTTCTTGCCACATTCCAAAGATATGCTGTCAAGTTAGTTGACCCCTAAATTATAATGCACTACAGTTCTTCACTTCCATTAATGCACTAAAATAAGAAAATGAAGTAAACCTTGTTGCATATTTAGTAGAAACTACAGTAATATCCAACAACTTTATTACAAACATGACTAAAATTAACTTTATGAGGGGTGGCCCAGTGAGATTACAGACAAGAAAGTGTGACAAAGGGCCAAGGAAAGGTCCTGCACAGCCCTAGAACAGAGTGGGGATTACGTATGTTCTTGCCAAGATATTATGTGTCATCATACAAGTGCAGAACGTGGGCCACTGTATGGGAGTGGTATACCCTGGAAGGACTTAAGGCAGTGGCTTCGTGTAAAACGAGAGAATGGTGACCTAGGAGGACTGCAATTACTTATTCACTCAGTGTAACACTTTACACACTTTCACTTGCATAACTTGAAATCTCAGTATCAATTAAAAAATGAATGCGTATGAACATGCCTTATTCATCATGAATCAAACAAAGGTCACTGTCTTATCGTTAGTATTACATTTTTAAGAGCATAGTTGATCCAGAAACATACTTCCGTAAGCTACTCTCCCATTTTATTCCTATACTGTGTAGTGTCTTTAATTCTATCATGAGTGTGTATTTGCCTACAATTTGGGAAGCTGGTTATACAAATTTACAGACAGAAGTAAAGGGTGAAAGAGTGCATCTCCTGTGTCATGCTGTTTTTTCATGTAATAGAATTTCTTACGGAAACTGAGAAATGACTAATCGGGTCATATGAATCTTTAATTTCGACATCCCTTTTGCTCAGAGAAGAACCTCCCTTGCCATGACCAGAAGGCACAGGGTAAACTACTCTCCATTTCTTCTTTTCTAGCATAATATTGAATAAGGTAGCAATATCTGAAGTTGAAGTTAAAGCTGCAGAATGGCCTTTAATAATAAAGACCATACAAACAGAGTCAGACACCAGATTGTTTCTATCTGGTTCTAACTAAGCTGAAGCAAAAACTCAAAACAATCGCTTTAAATATATTCTTTGATATTTTTTTCTTAAGGTTATTTATAAATCATACAGTTGGTGAATGAAGATAAATGCTAGAGATGCCTCTCAGGCAAACATAATCAAGAATTAAAATTGAGATAGAGTCTAGAATGTTGTTCCTAGTGTTGCACCTTCATTTGTTAAATAAATATAAATTATTATTATGTGGAAGTGGTTTACTTGTTTGTGTGTTTAACTTTGTGTCTATACTTATAGATACCTACAGTACTTACAGTAAGTATAAAACCAAAGAAAATCATTTCTGCTTGTACTCCATTTCAATGTTCAGTTTGTCTAGTTGGTAAAGAAGATTGATTCTGAGGTTAATTATATGACAGTTTAGAAGTTTTGTGGTTCTTGCACAAACATTTAATTAACACTGCTACCTGAGGTCCAGGGTAATAGTTTAAATGCTGCTTCTTGTGAAACACACTACCATATGTGTAATCGCCCCGGTGCTTGTGCATGGGTAACCACCAGAGTTCAAATGCTGAGTGAACATCCTGTACCATAATTAAACTAATTTAAGTTGTGGTGCTCCTCAGGTGTGTGATAAATACAGACTGAAATGGTACTCAAGGTAAATTATTTCACAGTGCAACAGCTATGGTCCAGCTCTTACATTGTCAGTGTCTTTTGCTTGATGATGCCATAATAGGTTCCTGTCCTTTAGGATTCTGCATTGGAATAAGCAAATTTGGAAAATGAGTGAATGAATAAGCCATTACTCAATAAAATTAATTGACCATTGACCAAAATGATTTTCATTTTAGGTTTAGCATAACGTGCATGTGTAGTTTTAGAAGTAAGCTTTTTTTAATCCTTTTTAATCCTTCATTCACCATATACAATTTCTTGTACAGTATTCAGAATTTGTCATTTTTCGCATACCCCAACTTATTGTGGGTATCAGAGTTGTGGGGTCAGAGTGCAGGGTCAGCTATTTGTACAGTAGTCCTGGAGCAATTGCAAGCTAAGGGCCTCCTTGCTCAAGGGACCAACGGAGTAGCATTCCTTCCAGGTTACTGCCAGGATTCACACTGGCAACCTTCAAGTTACCAGCCCAGATCCTTTAACCAAATAGCCCTCTAATCGCAAACTATTGTCAAACCATATCCTATGCCAACAGCAAATGGTCACCTCTTATACAAACCTTTTGCTGTTATCAAATTTCCAATATAAAGTATTCACTATTTCTCCATTCATCCATCCATCCATTATCCACCGCTTATCCAAGGTTGGGTCGCAGGGGCAGCAGCCTAAGCAGGGAAGCCCAGACCTCCCTCTCCCCAGCCACCTCCTCCAGCTCCTCTGGGAGGACCCCAAGTCGTGGCCTTCTAACAGTGGGACACTATTTCTCACATTTATTAAACATTAAAAGTTATTGATTCATTAACTTCCTAACCCAGTTATTCAGTGCAGGGTCATGGTGTGTGAAATTTATCCTGAGTATAAGGCAGGAACCAACCCAGGACAAAGCTTCAGTTCCTGAAGAACCCACTCAAGCACATTTTCATGTTCAGATATACAGAGTTGGTTCATACACAAATGCTCACATAGTGTGCATCCATGTAAAATACATATCCATGCTTTTACTGTAACTGCTTTGCCATAATCCTATTTTTGGTTCAGAGATAACAAGAGCCTATTCTGGTAGTATCTGGTTTAAAGCAGGAGCTAAAACTGAATGGATCACCACTTTACTGAAATACATATTCACACTCGCTCACACAGGGCCAGTTTACCATTGACTGTTAATCAAATCTACATGTCTTTAAGATTTTGGAGTCAAGAATGAACCAAACAGACCTATAGAGAATGTCCCAGAACCCCAAAGGCAGTGACTGGATTGGAAATCAAAGCTAGAGCTACACACTGCACCATGATGCTACCGAAAATGTACAGTGTTGAAAAACTGAATTTAATCCCAACGTAAAACTTTCAGATCTTTATACAATTAGTTTCAAGTGAGGTCAAAATTATGTCAACAAATTTGGAAATATGCATTAAGTAATGTCTGGCTCCAAATTAGACACTTCATACATTAATTCTGTAGTCCCTATGATGGAGCCATCAGTTTTATGGTACCAAGGCTGTTTCAGTTGCTTCTGCATAACTCATCACAAAACATATTGGTTCTGTGATGTGATTGAGTGCATGGCTGAAGGATTAATTGTCGTTTTAAGAGCAGAACACACAGTTTAGACATCCCTGGATTCATCCTGATTTGAAACTGTGAATAAAGTGTAATGCTGTTTTTAATGCCTAGACATTTTTGAAGTTTGTTTGGTAAAACCGGATTATATTCAGTTTTGAATGCTGTTTCCAATGTTAAATTTCTCTGTTTTAATTCTTTAAATATCAAACCATGCAGTTTTTGACAGTTAGTTGGAGATTATCATCGTACAGGACTTCATAACAAAGGGCGGGTTTGTTGTCAGTAGACATTTTTGAAGTTTGTTTGGTAAAACCGGATTATATTCAGTTTTGAATGCTGTTTCCAATGTTAAATTTCTCTGTTTTAATTCTTTAAATATCAAACCATGCAGTTTTTGACAGTTAGTTGGAGATTATCATCGTACAGGACTTCATAACAAAGGGCGGGTTTGTTGTCAGTAGACATTTTTGAAGTTTGTTTGGTAAAACCGGATTATATTCAGTTTTGAATGCTGTTTCCAATGTTAAATTTCTCCGTTTTAATTCTTTAAATATCAAACCATGCAGTTTTTGACAGTTAGTTGGAGATCATCATCGTACAGGACTTCATAACAAAGGGAGGGTTTGTTGTCAGTGTGGGTAGCTAATAATGCTCATTTGCCTCAGAGGCTATGTACTTGGCTAAGCTCAGGGTCCTGTTCTTTAGCATCAGAAAATGTACATCTTAATCAGTAATGAGAATGGTGCATTTAGTTGCCCATCTGCCATTATGTTTTAAATCCTGAAACATAGAACTTTAGAGATAGTTTATTGCTTCACATTGCAGCATTTGATCACTTCTGTGACAGTTTAATCACAGACTTCATTGTGAGATGCGTCCTTTGTAGGTTAAGAAATGCTATTGTGTGACCTTTACTCATAACTAATAAATGTACTAGAATGTTTACTTTAAAAAGTCAATTGCAGGTCTTAACATGGAAAACAAATTTTCATATTACTTATTATATAGGCAATAAAAAGGCAGAGTTGAGTTGTTAGTTATGCAACATTTTTCATATTTTGTAAGACCTTATTTCTGAAATTTTCCTGTTGTATGCCCCTGATCTCCTGAAATGTCTTTCAGTGATCTATGTTTAAATTGGCCCTTGCTAATGGGGTCAGCAGATTTAAAAGGATTGAAAGCCGTCTCCTCCTTGAACAGTGGTGGGTTCTCCCATTTCAGAAAAAATAACTCCATATTATAGGCCTAACTTTGACTTTATTACCCACATTTGCACATTTGTCTAGCAGTCTGCGTCCCCTGGAGCTCTTTTTAAATTTGAACATAATTCACAAGTACTTAATTCAGAGATTGGAAATGGAGTGGGAGTGGTTTTTGATATATGGAACTATTGCATTTGGTGCACACCATTATAAGTGTTGTTTCTTTTGTTGTGTTTTTTAAGTGTCAGTCAAATTGTAATGTTTATTTTATAACATTTTAGACTTACATTGTAAAGTTATCTGTCCTTTCATGTGTTTTCTTAAACAGTGATATAATAAGAAATAATTTCTTATGGTGACCTTTGTAAAACATTAGATAATGTGTCACCTGCTCCTTCAAATGTACTGGAACACACCTTGACTGTTGTTTCTCATTTTAAGGCATTTTCTGTCTTGTCATTATTTATTTCATTCTGATATTCTATAAGGTGTACAGCAGGTACTGTTTGGTATATTATGTTTTGCTTATTTTATATAGGATATATTACATAAAGCAATCATTTTTTATTTTTATTTATTTATTATAAATGTCTATCAAATGTTCCTCTAATGTTGATTCTGAGCTGTATTATTAGTGATTACCTTTTGGATAGCAATTAGTAATTTGCAATTCAGAAAGAACAGTAATTTAAGTAAAAAGTTAACAAAAATGAAGGCATAATGGTTTTATGGTCTATGTAAGGAGCATAGACTTTACTCGCATTATTGATAGGTTTGTTCATAATATGCCATGCTGTTTATTAGAACATATTTTATGAAACATGAACATAACTTCTATAGGCCAAACAGAGGTGTCATTATAATAATATACTATGTGACAGATCTAAATTAAACATGCCCAAACAACAAGAAATCAAATATGTGCTATACATCTTAAAAAGCCAGCTACTACCATAGTACATCTGGATTATGTCAGTCAGTCATTCTCCTGATTCAAATTTATGTAAACATACTTGCAATTACTGATCAGGATGGATGTACTTTAATTCTGTGTAATGTAATTCTGTTTAACTCAGAAGGAAAATAATACAATTTAATACAATTTAAAACACACACGGGACGCCCAGGAAGACAGGAGGAGGGCTCATGCCTCCTTCAGACCACGAGCGGGCGACCGCCCTGGTTCCTTTGGGGGCCACGGGTACAGAGCTGAGAAGCTCAACCCTGTAAGGGCCTGTGGTCACCGCCAGGGGGTGCCCCCATGCCTGGAGAACCCTGGACCCCAGCACTTCCGCCACACCCGGAAGTGCTGGGGGGAAGACGAGTGGGGACACCCGGAGTGCTTCCGGGTACGCAGCCGGCCCTTCTGCCACACTGGGGCGTATCGGTGGGAGATTGCCTGAACACACCTGGAGCACATCCGGGTGCTTATAAAAGGGGCCGCCTCCCTTCACAGAGAGGCTGGAGTTGGGTGGAAGACGGACGAGGTCAGTGAAGAGAGAGAGAGAAGGAGGCGGGTCCGAAGAAGGCATCGTGTGGTTGGCCTGGACTTTGGGGGAGATTGGGGTTTGTGTGGCAATGAACTGTAAATATTAGTAGTGTAAATAAAAGTGTGGTGGTGAGTAAAACATGTCTGCCTGTCTGTGTCCGGGGCTCGTTCCACCATATATATATATATATACACAGTGCATCCAGAAAGTATTCACAGCGCATCACTTTTTCCACATTTTGTTATGTTACAGCCTTATTCCAAAATGGATTAAATTCATTTTTTTCCTCAGAACTCTGCACACAACACCCCATAATGACAACGTGAAAAAAGTTTACTTGAGGTTTTTGCAAATTTATTAAAAATAAAAAAACTGAGAAATCACATGTACATAAATATTCACAGTCTTTGCTCAATACTTTGTCGATGCACCTTTGGCAGCAATTCCAGCCTCAAGTCTTTTTGAATATGATGCCACAAGCTTGGCACACCTATCCTTGGCCATTTTCGCCCATTCCTCTTTGCAGCACCTCTCAAGCTCCATCAGGTTTGATGGGAAGCGTCGGTGCACAGCCATTTTAAGATCTCTCCAGAGATGTTCAATCGGATTCAAGTCTGGGCTCTGGCTGGGCCACTCAAGGACATTCACAGAGTTGTCCTGAAGCCACTCCTTTGATATCTTGGCTGTGTGCTTAGGGTCATTGTCCTGCTGAAAGATGAACCGTCGCCCCAGTCTGAGGTCAAGATCGCTCTGGAGCAGGTTTTCATCCAGGATGTCTCTGTACATTGCTGCAGTCATCTTTCCCTTTATCCTGACTAGTCTCCCAGTTCCTGCCACTGAAAAACATCCCCACAGCATGATGCTGCCACCACCATGCTTCACTGTAGGGATGGTGCCAGGTTTCCTCCAAACGTGATGCCTGGCATTCACACCAAAGAGTTCAATCTTTGTCTCATCAGACCAGAGAATTTTCTTTCTCATGGTCTGAGAGTCCTTCAGGTGCCTTTTGGCAAATTCCAGGCGGGCTGCCATGTGCCTTTTACTAAGGAGTGGCTTCCGTCTGGCCACTCTATCATACAGGCCTGATTGGTGGATTGCTGCAGAGATGGTAATCCTTCCTCTCTCCACAGAGGACCTCTGGAGCTCTGACAGAGTGACCATCGGGTTCTTGGTCACCTCCCTGAAAAAGTGATGCGCTGTGTATATATATATATATATATATATATCTATATGGGCAGCACGGTGGCGCAGTGGTAGCGCTGCTGCCTCGCAGTTAGGAGACCCGGGTTCGCTTCCTGGGTCCACCCTGCGTGGAGTTTGCACGTTCTCCCCGTGTCTGCGTGGGTTTCCTCCGGGCACTCCGGTTTCCTCCCACAGTCCAAAGACATGCAGGTTAGGTGGATTGGTGATTCTAAATTGGCCCTAGTGTGTGCTTGGTGTGTGGGTGTGTTTGTGTGTGTCCTGCGGTGGGTTGGCACCCTGCCCGGGATTGGTTCCCTGCCTTGTGCCCTGTATTGGCTGGGATTGGCTCCAGCAGACCCCCGTGACCCTGTGTTTGGATTCAGCGGGTTGGAGAATGGATGGATGGATATATATATACACACTATATATATGATGTAAAATGACACAAAGAACACAGATAAAGATTTAGGGTACCACCTTGATTACCCCATATAATTTGACAGTTTGAAAAGATTAAACATGCAATTAGTTGCAGTGATGTCTTTACAATCACAAGTCCACATAGAACCAAAGTAGGTCACTGGTTTGACAGTTTATAAAGGCAGATGGTTGGAACGGGCAGGTCCAGGAGGACTGACAACAGAGATGATGCCAGTGACTGAAAGGTTGCCGATCACCTGGTCTACAAAGAGAGAAATGGTTAGAGAACAGCGCAAACCCCTGGCTTGGCAGGTAACTGTATTTACTAGAGCCAATAAAATCTCCTGACTCCACATTTACTATATATATAGCCAGGAACTACTATATTTCCAGTGTAAAATTCCCTTGTCACTTTTACGGATTGGCTTACTCTTGGGCACACTATGTTTAAAATATGCATATGCAGTAGACAGTATATACTGTACATATAAAAAGAAAAATGTAAAACAGAAAGTAAAAGAAAATGTTTATTACAGTAACAATAAGTAGAACGACCCAGTTTCCTGGAGACGAAAAGGAAAAAAAAAACTGTAAATGTTTATCCATAACTGTCGGGTTCGCCACCCACTTGACTACTTATTAGGTACATTTTGGTTCACGTCTACTTGTTTTACCTTGGAATAAGTGGATCTTACCAGGTTTGTTTGGGATTGGTCTACTCTCATACAAGCAAGTTTAACATGCACACACACTATCCACTTAAGCACTGCGCTGCAAATAGAGATTCACTAGCTTTGGCTTGAGGAGACTAAATGGGTGTCCCCTAGACACTGGACTCTGACACATCTTACCAACTACATGGCACTAACCACTTACCAAGTTTTGTTACTCTCTTCTGATTCTTCTCATTACCTTTGGGAAAGAAGTGGTAATTGACTCGTACAAGGTGCCCTATATTTACTTTATTACTTACGGTAATCAAGATACTCAAACAATTTTTAATAGTTTTAAAGAAAAGCAAAAATGAAATATAAGTAACAGAGTAAAGCAATCAATAATATAGAAACATTAACTATTAGTAGTAAATCTGGATGTACTAGGTGTTGGGCAGGGTGTTAGGGTCTAGGATCTTGACTTGGCCCGATGATACTGTGATCTTTGTGGAGTCAATGGAGATTCTGATCAGGGCTCTCGAGAGACTGTGTGAGGAGTCTGAGTACCTGTGCTTGAGAGCGTCCTGGATAAAAACCAAGATCCAGGCCTCTTGGGCACAGCCGTCAGAAGTGTGTCTGTCTCTGGAGAGAGTGTCAACCTCATCGAGAGGTTTACTTACCTCAGCAGCAACATTCATTTCTCATATCAGTAGACAGATTGGGAGAGGATGGGCGGTCATGAGGTCACTAGAAAGGAGTGTGTGGTGCTCCCAATATCTGTGCGAAAGGATGGACGTCCAAGTCTTTAGAGTCCTGGTGCTTCCTGTTTTGCTCTATGGTTGTGAGATATGGACGCTATTCAGTGACCTGAGACAAAGACAGGACTCCTTCGGTACATGCATTGTAAGGGAGCATCAGTTACTGCACTACAGCCAAGTGGTGTGATTCCCCAAGTGTCATCCGGCTCACGGGGTCCTCATTGCTAAGGACCTGAGAGGCTGGACTAGGCCAAGGGGATGACCAAGTAACACTTGGCTGCGGCAGATAGATGGACATTGCCGGAGGGTGGGACTGGACTGCGTATTTGCCTTGGGGGTTTCCAACCAAGATCCTGAACTGTTTCGTTGTGTGGTCAGTGAGGCAACATGCTGTACCAGTGCATGCTCCTGACCTGACCTGACCTAGTGCTCATTCATTTATTAGCATAATCAGATTTTCTGATTGGTTTCACTTTGTCGTTATGGGTTGTTGAATTGTGGTAATATGAGATTGGGGTTTGTGGTGGTATGGTAGTTTTTAAGTACAAGTGGTACGCTCAGACTCCAGGTGGGCATAGGTGCATTCAGTAGTGTGTCGAAGCAGCCCCTGCTTGTTGATTGGCTCTAGTGTCTATGATTAAGGCACCTGCACCAAGGAAACAAAAGGCAGATGGAAATAGAAGGACAGAGGTTAAAAGAGTAAGAGAAAAGAAAAAGTAAAGAGGCAGGATCATGGCAAAGCTGGCGTGGTGAAGATAGGCAGGCAGTTTCTGGAAATAGCTCAGAAAGAAGCGACCAGCCACTCCAAGTGAGCTACTGCCAACATTGGGGAATGGCGGCAGGAGAAAGGAGTAGGACTTGTGGACTCCCCGCTGAAAGCCAGTGGATGGTAGCGAGGTACATGACCCAGTTTAAGGGAGCATGTCTTCTCGTGCCATGGAGATCATAAAAGTAGACCATAGGGGACATCAATTTTGAAAGGAGGCACAAGGTACTCCTGTTGGTTCTAAAAAGACAGATTCCATGTTATAAACCTTGATTTTAACCATTTACATTATTTATTTATTGATGATTTTAATGTCCACTTATAAATTATTTATATATTTTACTGCATTTTCTTGAACAGTTTGAAAATAAACATACTGAACTCCCATGTTGTTATGTGTCCTCATTGCCTGGCACATCCTCAGACATGACTATCGAAGGTCACGGGTTCAAAGAGATGATGCCAGCTGCGGGCAACTGGGCCATCACAATTGTGTAGATTGATGGGCAAAAACAGCAAATGTATCAGCAACACAATAAAATGTGCAGAAAGTGAAGTGAACGGAATCCTTTCTGAACCCACTGTGTATATATCAGTAGTGAGGCTGCAAAATTTAAATTTATTTTTTGTCTATATGTAAGCAGTTTGGATTTGAGAAAAAGGGATTTTATAATGCCAGTTTTTTTATAATAATGACAATTTCTGATTTTATCACTCCGCATAAGTCCACCTATATAGTGAGTATAGTTCATTCATAAAACAAACAACCAAATGCAAAAATAACACTAAGCAAATTGGTTAGCCAAAAGTGTTTACTTTTCAAATAAGTTGATTATACAATAGTACATTACAGAATTATTTCAGGAGATTTTGAATTGTCTAATTTTAAGTGTAATGCTTAAAAACTTCTGCATACTTGTGCATTTAATTAATAACAAACAAATTGTTGCAATAGGTGTTCCATACATCAATAAAATAATTGAATCTTGTGACAGAAGTCATACATAGTTTCATGGTTTGAATAATTTAAAATTATTTATTGTTATTGTACTTCTTGTGAATTGCAGAGAAGTGATACTGAATAATTATTTTGTATTTCCTTCAGTCTGTATTGCACTGTTTAAAGCTTTTTGCCACTTTCTACTTGTTTATGTGTTTCTACAACTGAAGTACATGGTCAGTCAATTGACATACTCATGGTCACACAATGAGTCAGTAATCTGTACTGTACACTGTATCCTTTTGTTTTACATTTTTTTAACCCATTTTATTTTAGCTGTTTTGCTATTATCAATTACTCTGTTATTTTTTTTTCTACATTTCTATTCCTTTAGATGGATTTGTATTTTATTTTTAATAATTAGAGTGGCTGGTATTATTAGACCAACAAATATCTTTTCAATGCAGGTGCAGTATAATGATCGACAAAATGGCAAAGAGTGCTTGACCTACTTAACGCTTTCACCTGTGCAGATGACTTTCCATGGCATTGGGAGCTCCATTGAGGCTAGCCATGATCAGGTACAGTTGATACAAAAGCAATTTAGTCATTTCATTTGTAAGTTTATTATATAATTTGTTTTGAATAATCAATGTAGTCCTTAGGTATTGCTTTTTAGTTTCTTGCTTTTTCATTGAAACTCATAAAAATATTCTTTTCTGCTTTACTGTGTTTAGGCTTTTGTGGATGGCCTTCTGGAGTTCTGACTTTTGGTGCTGTTTAAATAATTTAACATTATGTTTTGGTAGCCATTTTGTTGAGGTTGTTTTCATTTTGGTGGTCACCTTAGTTGTGGCTTGATTGGCTGTTTTTGTTCATGTGACTCTGATCTCATGACATATCACATCATTACCTCAAGTGTATAAAATGTCTGCCCCCAGTTAGGAGAGACAAACTAAAAAACTTAGCATAGCAAGTTAGTAAAACAATTAAAGTCAGTAAATGTTTACAGGTTGTAGAATCCTGCTTTTGCCCTTTCATACTGAGCTTGGCTTTGCCCTTTACCAATACAAAAGACTTTTTATTTTTAAGTCTATCTTTAACAATGATTTTTCCTCTATTTTCATCTCCTAGCTTTTTTTTATTCCACATAAATGAAGAGCTTTTCAGCCTTCTCTTAACATATCAAATGATTACAAGTAACCCCTAGATGAAGAGGGTGTTTGCAGAAATTAAACAATTGCAAAAGGAAGAAAAGCAATAAAAAAGCAGATTAGTGATTTCCCTTTGTCATTACAATATTTTTTTTGTTGAAAATTCAGCCATCCAACATTGTTTAGATGCTCATAATAATATTCTTCAACCAAAACAATTTTCAGAGAGCCTAAGTAAATGTAGAGACTTCATAAACAAATCTGAAATAATTTTTGACCAACAACCACATTCTTACTCCACTGAACGTGCCAGAATTGCTTTTATCACCTTACAGACTTCTTCATTTGGTGTCAACCCTCTATATGAACAAACGTCCCTGAACATTTCATTTAACTCACTTTATCCAACAGTTTTCATAGTTCTTTTGGTGATCTTATGAGAAGACCCACTCGTAAGAATTGGGCAGATGCTTTTATCATCATACTCTTGGTTTATTGTTATTGTTATTATTGTATTAGAATTTACTATGCTTATCCAAGACCACTTTTTAACACCATTCCCTGGGTTTATTATCTTAATACTTTAAGATTGCTGAAGATTATACTTTATGCTTATAGTTTGTTAATGATTATATTTTAGGCATATAGTATTTAGACTTTTTTGGTAATGGATATCTCTACTATTTAATCCTCAAATGCCGCTGCGTGGGGGCTTGTTTTGTTTTGGACTTGCTCTGTCTCTTGGTATGTCAGAGGACCAGGACTTTGTGAAGTGGGGTTCAGCCTCACGTGAGGAGGCAAAAGGGCGGGGTGTGGTGATAAGGAGGGAGAGAAAGAGAGCAGGCTATATCTAATCTATACTTTTAATTCTTATAATTATAACTACCAACGTAACAATAAGCTGCATGGCAATAACTCGTGGGGAAATTGGAAATTAAGGTTAAAATTATATATCGAGCACATCCGTCTCGCTTAAAACTGTCCAAAATGTTTCCAGGGCAAGATCCAACCTGTGAACGCTGCAATCAAGTCCCAGCCTCACTGGGTCACATGTTTTGGGCCTGCGCCAAATTAACATCATTTTGGACCAAAATTTTTAAGTGCCTGTCAGACAGCCTTGGTGTCACAATCCCTCCTAACCCATTAACAGCTGTGTTTGGTGGTCTTCCAGATGGATTTAAAGTGGAGAAGGACAAACAAACTGTGATTGCATTCACTACACTTTTGGCATGCAGACTTATTTTGCTAAACTGGAAGAATCCTAATTCTCCTCTTTTAAGTCAGTGGGAAACCGATGTTTTATACTATTTGAAATTGGAAAAAATCAAATTCTCAGTTAGAGGATCTGTACAGAACTTTTTCAAAACCTGGCAGGATGTAATCAATAATATTTTAGAATAAGCTCTTAAAGCACCGAGGAAGCAATTCTCTCAAGACATCTCAGCATTTCTTTCTCTTCTCCATTCATCTCTATTGCCCTATTAAACTAATCAATGTAGGTATGTTTACAAGCTTTACGGTTTACCCCATTGGCCATGCTCTCTTTCTCAGGGGTGGGGGTCGATTTGTTTTCAATCCTATTTTTTGTAAAACCTGATCTATTTGTATGGAATGATTACAGTAAAATTAAAAAAAAAAAGAATTGGGCAGATGCTGTGGCTCGCTACGCAGGATAAATGCCTGAGACCGCGGTCCTATAAACTCACTCTGAAATCTTGTAACTGATCTGTTGGTACTTCCTCAGTTTTCAAATTCTTTTGTTCTTCCATGTTTCTTGGATACAACCTAATTTTTTCAGTTAGTTCTAGTGTAGGCAAACTGTCTTCTCTGGTGCTGATTAATAATGAGTATGAAGTACAGAAAATTTTGGACTCTTATAATCAGGTTTCAAGGGCCTACTATATAGTTCATCTGCGATGGTTTTGTCCTCAGGATGAGTCATGGCCCATGTTGTTTATGGGCCCTAACTACTTTGATGGTTTCATTTCTTCTAGTGATATTATTTCAGCTTCATCATAAGTACAATAAATAGTTGAATGTCTAATAGCTTTTTTATTCACTGTTATTCAGCAGTATATGTAAGCATGCTCCACTGTCTTGCCTTTAATTTCTAAAAAAAGTACTTTCTGTTCACAAAAAACCCCAATCAAAAATAGATGGTCTGAAATAAATATAAATCCTTGAACTGTTTCAAAAGAAAACTAAGCAAAGAAAAATCTTATCTGAAAATGTTGTGACAGATACTTTTAGTATTAGTCAAAGCAGCGCAAAGTGTACTATTTATAATCCCCGAGAAAATGACACATTCATTAAAGAAAAATTCAATAAAACGTGACATCCTGCCATATATTATATAGTTAACCTTTTCCTAGATGTCTAGATTCTATACAAATCTATACTCATTTTCCAGTTTTTGAAACCAATCTAACTCCAGATTAACCTCATGTCACTGCAGTCTGTCCCCCCATATCAATGAAATATCTATGTGTTATCTGTCTGTCTGTCTACATGTCTGCTTCCCTGGACGTTCTGTATATCTGTCTCTCTGTCAAAAGAATGTTTTAAATTATAATAGATTTTTAAATATCTATTTTATCCTATATTTCTCTGATATTTCTATATTTAAGAGCACTGCCTCCTTTTTAAAGTTTCTTAATTCCACCATAAATGCCTCAAGTTTCAAAACACTTTTATTGATGAGAGCATAACATCTTTCCATCCATTTTACTCAATATATGTGGATTAAGTCAGAATGTCTTTGGCTCAGAAAAAAAAAAGAAAAGAAAATATCTAAAACAGAAAAACCAAATCAGCACAAAAAGTTAAAGAAACTCAAAATTATCAGTTACAGATACATCAAGCTTGGGTCAATGAGCCAAAAGCCACAGAGATGCAAAAGGATGTGATGTGTTGATAGAAAAATTTTCAACAATCTCCAAACACAATAACAGTTAGAAACAATGGTCAGCGTGCCAAGAAGATTGTTGTACTGGGGCATTATTGAAGTTAGTATCGCTGATTTTTTTAAGCTTGCTCCAGCCATGTCTTCTATACTTTTAAGACTTTTGTCTTTGTCATGTGATAATTAAGCTGTTAGAGTATATTACAGAAGTTCGAAATTTACTAGTTATTGGTCGTTATCATTTAATAATTTGCACCATGGATTTACAGATCAAAACCACAAGGGAATGATTGGTTAAGTATCTGTATATCAAGACAGAGGAACAAATCCAACATTAAGTCAACTTCATATAGTTAATTTGACAAATTTTGCCTTTTCTTCAATGAACTAACAGATAGACATACAAAAAGAAGCACCCTGTATCTTCTCTCCAGTAATTCATGTAAAGAGACTAAGAGCATTTTAACATTCTTAAATGTTCTTTAAATTAGATTTTAATGTTGGGTTTGTTTTTTGAAATGCAGTTCACTATACATGATCCACAGTTGCACTATTAGCATTGAGATTTGCTTCCAACAAGACCTTTCACTAGTAAATTACATATAGGGACCCTACCAAACAAGCCACATTCACTTGTAGATGAACAAGCCACATTCATCAGGCTATCAAGTGTACTGCATTTTTAAAATTAGCCCGAAAAAGACACTCATTTGCCACATATTCCATACGCACAAGCATATGCACAGAGTAAGATTTATAAATAAACTCTTAGAACTTTAATGTGGATCTACAATGACTTTCTAAATGTCTAGGCACCACCCAAAGATGTGCAGGCATCTCTGACCAAGCTAATAGCCTGTCACAGTGTTTTAAATTGCATGGAGGTAACTGAGATCTCATCCAAGTGTGGTTGTGCCATTGAATATGTGCATGTTACAGTTAACAGGTTTCTTTTTTTTACACTTATGAGGCAGATGTTTCTAATGCATTTGTGCACAGACTGATGGATGCACTCTGTATAGTCATTCTCTACAGCACTTACTATAGCTGTCACTGCTTCAGCTGCCCACTATGAATGCAACACTATAATATGCAGTACTGCATGTCTTTCTTTAAAGTAGTTCAACACATATTTTAATTATTTTTAAAGATATTAATATTGTGAAGCATTTATTTTCAATTGAATCTATCCATCATATATTTACCTGCATTTTTCCAAAATTTCCAAAGTTCTGCAGCTTTTCGTTTACTTCATAGGACAGTTCAGGCAATAGTGTGACATTTTTTCAAATAAATCCACAATCCAAATATCTTTTTTTTTTAAGTTTTAGTAAAATTTAGTAAAAAAGGAAAGTTCTGTTTAAGGCTTACTTGTGTTGTTTCATATTTCTTTAAGTTTGGTCATACAATCGTACTTTCAAATGTTCATATCAAAATAGTAAGCAGGGTCAGAAAACTGTATACCAGTGCTCTATTTATAAACTAATATAACAGTCCATACTAGCAGTGAGACTATTTCCTAAGAGGTTTATTAATTAACCCTCAGTTTTACAGACATCACTAACAAAGTTCTGTTTCAGATTAATTTACAGGGCTTAAAATAATATACTATAATCTAAGTAGCTATCTTCTTCTTCTTTTTGTTGCTATGAGAAACAGATATTCTATTGAAATTAAGCAAACACATAAGTGAATTTAACATTAACTGTCTAAGATTGGCTCTTACATCTCCGGATTCAAATTGTTTATACAGGAGCAGAGACAATAACTATATTTCACTTAAAAAAGAGCCACTAACTATTCTTATTCTCTAAATATTGTTTTCAAATAAATAGCAATTTATTTAAATTATTAGCTGTTTCTTGTAGCAGACACCTTTGCTCTCTGGCATTGTCTTGATGATTTGAGCCATTACCCATGAGTTGCAGAGTGCAGCATCACTTACTATTAAAGCAATGTCTCCTTGTTCAAAATATCTTCTTGGTGTAAGCCATTTTTGACATTCTTGAAGTATTGGCAAATACTCTTTAGACCATCTTTTCCAAAACAAATCAACCATATATTGAACTTGCTTCCAGCATCTTCGAGTATACTGGTTACTTTTAGAAAAGAGCCCAGGAGGCATGTTGGGCTCAGTAACAGTGAGTGATTGGGTGTAAGTGCCTCCAAACCATTTGAGTCATTTGATGCCTTTATTAATGTAATCATTTCTGTTATTAATGAATGATTCTACTTTACACATTACTGTTTGGAGACACTCATCATCAAGTGTTTGTTGGTTGAGTATTGAGTTTAGAATCTTTCCAATGCTTCTGATGTGTCATTCCCTTACTCCACCTTGATGAAAGGCTGATGGTGGAAAGAAAATGGCATTACAAAGTTTTTCTTGGTTAAGGTTTTTAATTGCTTCCCATAGCTCTCTTTCTGCTGCAATAAACTTTGTTCCATTATCTGGGTGCATGTTTTTAACTTGTCCTCTTTTAACTTGAAAAGGTCCAAAATAATCAACTCCCACATTCGTGAAAACTTGTTGGTCAGGTACCAAACGGTCTCCTGGCAAAGCTGCCATCTTTTGCTCCCCAGCTTTCTCATTGTATCTGCTGCATCTTGCACATTTTGAAACGATCTCTATGGTAATTGAGTTAGTTTGGGGTATCCAATATTTCAAGTCGTAGTCACTTTTCCTGATTTACCTTTCTCAGTAAAAACTAACCATTGAAAGATGTGAAATCAGGAATGTTGTTTCATTTAAAAGAAACTAATCAGGGCCTATAAGGCAAAGGCTTTTTCATTATATTATTCTATTATGGTAGTCTTAGACAATTGGCAAGGATTGTAGTAAGTACCAGTAGGATGAGAACAACCAGTTGTACTGCTTTTGGTTATACAAAATGTGGTTTTCCTTATTGCAGATGACCAGATATGCATTGGAAATTTTGTTTCTCAGCAACAATTGGCTGTATGTTCTGCTAGTGTGGTTTCTGTGACACTTACTTAGTCAGAAAAACTTTCCTCTCAGACAAGTTCACCCAATGTATATTGCTTTGTAATACTATTCATGTAAATAAAAATGTCTGCCTATGAGCACAATGACATATTGTTATGTGTCCTGTTACTCTGTTCTGTTTCCTAATACATGTGTTTTGCGCTAGTGTTGTAAAAAGAAAAAAATAAGCCAAACGAATTAAACTGAGTCACGCTGTCATTTTATATATAAAGAAGACACAGACTGCAATAAAGTTTTGTATACTTCCAAAAAAATCTTGCGACATGCATGTATGACATAAGGTTTAACACATCACTAGCCTAGATATTTTATCTGCAAATCTATGGCACTCGTATACTCACTCTCGTTCTGCCTGCCCAAAATCCTTAAATTATTAGCAAGTTTTTTTTTATTTGAAAAATAAAATTAATACTTGCCAAGTAGTAAGAATTCTATTTTTTTATTATCTTTTAAGTTTCAGATGTTTAGTTATATAATAATACTTCTCTTGTTCATCCATCAGTATGTTTACTAGTTCAGCTTAATGCAGTTTCAGTGTTACAGGAAACCAGAGTCTATCCCAATAACCTTGGGCCTTTGAGTGGGGTGCCAACATTTTATATTTTTTTTATTTTACATAAAAACTTTCAAGTACTTCTTTCTAGTACTGAATATAATAAGATCTTTATCTCTTATGGGCTATAAATTAATGGCTAGCTAAGATTAAAAACAGAGCATCAAAGTGTCATTGTAAATTTTAGCAATTTTTGCTTAATACAGTATGTTTGTTTTGTAAATGTTTCACTATTTCTAAGTATTAGGATTGTTTTATGTGCTTCAGTGGCACTTTCTTTTGTTTTGTTCTCTTGCACATGAAAGCCTCATTACTTAAAGATAGACAAATGAAGAGTCTTTGCTTTACAATCTTTTCTGAAATATAAGTCTCTGCAGTTTTAGACTCCTTGAATGTTGCCCTCCTTGTAACATGCATGCCACTGCCCTTTAGTGAAAAATATTATCTGTTTAAACAGTAATATAAACTTTTTACATTTTAAAAAAATAACCACTTCTTCTTAGGTATCGAGGCTGGTTTTATATTTTTTAAACCAAGGAAAATGAAGTGTTCAATCATATAAAAGTACACTTGCTCCTTCGCAAGTGCTACAATGGGAAAAATGTATTTCTGAATTAATTATAGTGCAAAATCCAGCAGATTACAACAGTTTCATCCTGGCATTTTTTCTGCAGTTGCTTCATTGTGCAAAATCAGTGAAGCCTAAAACAAGTTGCTTACATTATCAAATCTAAACATAGGAGAACCTTTTGTTCAGATCTTCAAAGCTCCCTTGTATAATAAGGCTTTTTTATAACCAGTAATAGGGTTTTAGGTTGTATGGTCATTGCATCAAAATAGAAACTAATGCTATACAGGGTGCATCCATGTTATTATGTTGATCAGTGATGCATAACCAACTGTTAACATGCTTCTGTTTGTCTCCTGTTTTTGTGCAGAATATTACATTTGGGGGTAAGACTTGGACAGGATTTTTAAATATGTTGACCAGATGCTCTTAATAACAATAAAATGTATATTTATATACAGTGTACCTTTAGTTAGATTGATGCATATAGTAATAATGGTAGGAAATTTTTTAACTGTCATGTCATATAGAATGTTGTTATATTTTTCATATTTCTTCATTTTCCATTTTTGTATCTGTTAACGAATGAATGGTTTATATACTGTAGCACCATTCATAGTGTATACCATCACAAGCTCTTTTACAATCCACATTCTATTTCCATACTCCCAATAACAGCATCTTAATCTGAACTCTTAAAATATATATATATATATATATATATATATACAGTGAGTATTATGTATTTGTTTAACAACTTGATATCCAGCTAAAAGAAGGGGTTGGGCGGTCTCATGGTCTGGAACCCCTGCAGATTTTTTTTTTCTCCAGCCATCTGGAGTTTTTTTGTTTTTTCTGTCCTCCCTGGCCATCGGACCTTACTCTTATTCTGTGTTAATTAGTGTTGTCTTATTGTAATTCTTACTTTGTCTTTTATTTCTCTTTTCTTCATCATGTAAAGCATTTTGAGCTACATTATTTGTATGAAAATGTGCTATATAAATAAATGTTGTTGTTGTTGTTAATTTTCTACAATATTTAAACAATTTAACAGAACATCATTCTGCAGTCCCTGTAACCATAAACTGTACACATGAATTAAAAAAGACATGGAAAGATCTTTTTGCAGGGGTTCGCATGGCGGCACATAGGTTAGTGTTGTTGCTTCAAAGTTTCAGCTTCCTGGCTTTAACTGCCAGCCTGGTCACTGTCTGTACAGAGTTTGCACATTCTTTTTGTGTCTGTATAGTGTTTTTTCCCAGGTATTCTGCTTCTCCTCTTGCATCCCAGAAATGTGCATGCAAATTTATATGAAAACTTAAAATTTGACATGTGTGAGTATCTGCATGAATGTGCCTGATGATGAAGTGGCACTCTGGCCTGCTAAACATGAACTGGATTAAGCAGATTTAAAAATAAATGTAGTTACCTTCCTGTAGACAGCATTGCCCTAAATTGTTTTAAACTACAACTGATAGCAAATGTTTTTAACAATTCTATCATTGGCATAATAACTGACTTATTCAGTGTCACACTGTGACTGAGTGGTGAGAACTGAATTGGCATCCTTGCAATATGCAGTTCAAAAACTTGGCCACTAGGCCATACTTCTGGTAAGTTAAAGTCAAATGATTAATATTCATACAATATTAAAGATAATAATTTCTTTCTGCTCTGCAGCTAATATGGCTAATACAATAATTTAATTATTTCATAAGATATGCTATAAAATGATGTGTGCAGTTATTAAACTAGATTTTCCCGTTGATTAATTTTTAAAGTAATTAAATTAAAATATTCGTCAGATTTAATCTCTTTTATGCATACATTAATTCATTTCTAGTTTCAGAGTTTTTTCCTATAGAAACAGCTGTTATTTTTATTTGTGCCATTTCTTCAACAGAGGTATCTGTCTATTTATTGAGCTTAATTTGTTTTCCTCTGTATATAAATAATAGAGAATCACATAAGTCTAAACCTGGAGTGCACAGCATCCTTTGTGATCTATTGCAATTGGTTACATGACCTTGAATGTCCAGTTTGCCTTTTTTCCTTCTTTGATTTTGTGGATTCTCAACAATTATAAAACAAGCTGTGACAAGGGGTGGGGGGACTGATTGTG
This sequence comes from Erpetoichthys calabaricus, assembly GCF_900747795.2. Lineage (NCBI taxonomy): Eukaryota > Metazoa > Chordata > Cladistia > Polypteriformes > Polypteridae > Erpetoichthys > Erpetoichthys calabaricus. Next base: position 32,264,637 of record NC_041399.2, read on the forward strand.
CTGATGATTAAGACACCTGTTGAGAAAATAAGCAGGAATGGACTAGACTGATTTGCAAGTGAGTGGCTGCTTGCCAGTCTTCACATGATCCCTGCAGTGAGCTGCTCGGCCACCTACGGAACAGGAACTTTTTGAAGTCTCCAGTTTAACATTTTAAAAGACGTTAATGCAGCAGGACATCAGGGATGGGGGGCCTTGGTGTCACCTAGTCAGCAGCTGTTGAAATCATTTCATTATGCTATGTGATGCTTGCATAGCAATCTAATTGTGTTTGACAACATCTGAATGAGGACTTGTTCCTTGATGAAACAGAGGAAGCACACACCTCATATCAGGACTATATATAGCTAGAGTTACAAGATTATAAAGAAAAGGTATAACATGGAGAATTAAATATATTTCTATTATATGTTACATTAATTAAAGCCAAATCCAATGCCATGTCTTTGCTTTGAGCTTCTGCAAAATATTCTATAAGCAAAATACAATTGCATATATGAAGTTTAAATGTTTTATTCTGAGTTTCACTTAAATTTTTTCCTAATTTCATCATTCTCCCTCCCATTTATAGCTTTAAGCAAAAAAGCCTGCCCCATCTGCACCTACATATACACAGTGCAAAATAATTGTTCTGGAAAGATAAGCAGACTCAGGAAGCACACAATAACATACAATTGCCCTCACAAGTCATATGTTGACTGTCTTCCAACTTTTGGACTCAACAGACACATCAGTTTGTTTTATCTTGACTTTTCAGACATTTTTGCTCTTGATAAGAGTCATCCTTCTCAGAATACTGCTTTTCACAGGTTCAATACTATCTTGCCATGATGCATAAAGCATCAGAAAAAGGGTGTAGGCATCTAAGCATTGACTAATACATGTCTTATACAGTCATATGACCCATGTAAAGTTATAACAAAAATAGTGGTTTTTATATTTAGTATACAATTAATTGACTTCTCCTTATATACAGTATAGAGGATATTCAATAACTGTAAGGAGCAATAATCTTACAGAAAAAGCTAGGAGTTTGCTAACAAGTTTTACTTGGAACCGTTCTGTTCAAGATTACATGACCCAATAACATAAGTTAATACATTTATTTATCCAATTTTCAACTCACTTGTCCAGTTTGGGGTCATGGAATGCCATTGTCTATCCTGAGTCCTGACAACATTGGACTTAAGGGGGCAAAAAAGTGTTGCCCCAATTTTGGGTAAATGTACTTTTGACTACTTTCAAATAGCAGTACACAAATTCAGCCCAACATGAGTACTTATCTACCCTATTCACACTGACTTTGTTCCATATTTCGACTCTGTAGGAAGGAATGAAAATCATTCTATTTAGTAAATTGAGCTTCATTTCACAATAGTTGTGGATATTTGACATATAATGTGTTTATTTTGTATTGTCATTTATACATACTGTTTCAGATCTGATCTGTGAGGAAATATGTACGTCAGACATGTATGCTGGAGTGGCATATAAAAATGTGCTGAATAGCACAGTAGGTTGGACTGGAAAAGTGAAGAAATGGCTGAAATAGTGAGGAGAGCTCATGAAGATGATGATTCTCCAGAGGATGTTTAGATACTTTACTGAGGCATCTCCAGTGGCTGGCAGCAAAAGCTTGTCTAGGTATCCGTCAGAAAATAGGTACTAAATGGTCCTTTGAAGGGCAATTAACTTTAGCTTGAGTTTGTCAGTTTTTCCTTCACCAAATTACTGTTTGTTCCAAAATATTAAATCTGTTAAGTAAGGTGAATATTAGGGGAAGTCAAAGATAAGACCATATTAAGTTTTGTTTTACAGCAGAGGTTATTAATAGAATGGGGCTGACTTAACATATAAGTGAGGTAAGCAGTGCTTAGGGCCCTGCACTAGAAAGGGACCCTCTAAAAGACCTGATTACCAATGAAAGTTACACATCATCTGCCGATTATTATTTGTTTCCTATTTTTATTAATAAAAGCAAAATAAAGCACATTTTTAAGTACTTCTTTGAATGCATCTCACCCTTTTCTTAAAGGAAAACTGGACAGTTCCATTATTCCTGGGCCCTGTGTAGCAAGCAGCCAGTTAGAACAATCACAAGGAATTTCCAAGAACTGGAGAATCAACCACATAAACCAAGCAGTGAAACCTACTTGCAATCACAAAACAAAATGTAGCTATCACTCCGGGTCAGAAAAAGGAGATCATGGGTTCATGTCCCAGGTCCTCCCTGCGTGGAGAATGCTATGAGTATTGAGAAAAGCGCTATTTAAATGTAAAGAATCATTATTATTAAGAAAAAAGGGCAAATAAAAAAAATCATAGAGAAACTCCCAAAACATACCTCTTTTTCCATGCTCCTCCTAAGATTACCCTCACAATGCTGTAGCACAAATGTGGCATGTGCAGTCCTAGCAGCCACCCCACCTGCAGTGTCAGATGCAGAGGAAAATGAAAATGCTTGTGCTGAGATTACTGGTACCTCTAACCATGATGACAGTGAAAAAACAGATGAAAATTTTTGTGAGCCTCTTCCCCTCCAACACAACAACACTGCCATTATGAATGATAATCCTGCTCTCTGGCAAATACAGCTATCAGATAAAGACCACTCTTCACTAGTTAGGAGGTGGCTGAAAAATAGTTTATCCTATATATGACGATGGCCGCCTATTTACTAACACTAATTATTATACACAAATGAAAAATAGGGAATGGATAAATAGACCATGGATGGTATTCAGAGAGAGAAAAATCACAGGGTGATATGCTTTTGTTCCTGCCTTCATGATTGGAGAAATTTAATTAAAGCACCATGAAAAGTCTGGAGAACACATCTCTGATATCAATACCTATCACAATCTCTCAGAGAGGCTAGGCATAAACTTAGATCATCTGCCTCACACACACGTTTATCAAAAGTTTTAATGTTGTTTACTGATCCACATTTTGTTTCATTTTTTTATTTTTGTGTGCAGGCTGTTCTCCTGTTAATTATGATAAATGTTATTTTCCCTTTGAAAATTTGCTGTGTGTTTTGCCGCCAGACTGTTCTCCTATTGATTATGACAAGTGTTTCTTTGAACTTTTTGTCTAACAGTATGATTATGCGTCAGCTTTTATTTGGAAGAATAGGTATTGAGTGGGGCCCTAACCCTAATACTAACCTTAACCTGTGTTTGCTTAGGGCACCCAAATCGCTAAGTCCACTCTGGACAGCATAATGAAATGCCAATTAATGAAATAATCTGACTTTTTGATTAAAAGTAATTTTTGTACAGAATATTTATTCCAAAAAAACATTGTTCATTGATACTTTAAGTAAAACTACACTTTCAGCTAAAATATACTGTATCCCCTTAGCCATCTTCCAACACCGTTTTTTTAGTTATATTCATATATATTCTTATGTAGAATATATAAATGTTAGGCATCTGTAAAATCAGATACAGTCACAGAATTTGAAAAGTGCAGATTCTGTGTTCATGTTAACAAGGCCCATATCCATGGGAGAAAATTAATAATGAAATTAATTATTTCACTCACAGTTTTCCACTTCAGTTTTAGAGTGTCAGTCAGTCAGTCATTATCCAACCCGCTATATCCTAATACAGGGTCACAGGACCTAACCTGCATGTCTTTGGACTGTGGGAGGAAACCAGAGCACCTGGAGGAAACCCATGCAGACACAGGGAGAACATGCAAACTCCACGCAGGGAGTACCCAGGAAGCGAACCCGGGTCTCCTTACTGCGCCCAGTTTTAGAGTGTGCAACTTATAATTAATTTTTAGATAATTAAAGAATCAGTCCACATTTGATGCCTCAAATATACTGCAAGGGGCACAAATGGATCAGAAATGCCCCTTTAGAACTAATAGGACAGATGATAAGGTACCTTCAACCCTACTAAAGTACCTGGTGTTCCTCCCTGAATTCTGCTCTATCAAAATATTCAACATAAATTCACAATTTTATGATGTCTGTGTCATCTGTCAATTTTTGACTATAGATATACGTGCCCTTCGAGCTTTTAAGTATGCGAAGCACCGTGCAGCATGTCGCTTCACTAATCAGCTGCACAGAAGGTAGCAACGTGAAGATAATCTTTCAGCATTTTTAGACGAGTGTCCGTATCGTCTAGGTGTGCGAACAGCCCCCCTGCTCACACCCCCTACGTCAGGATCAGAGAAAGCGCAAGAGAAAGAAAGAGAAAAGTAAGCTGGGTAGCTTCTCAGCCATCTGCCAATAGCGTCCCTTGTATGAAATCAACTGGGCAAACCAACTGAGGAAGCATGTACCAGAAATCCGCGAACCAGCAAAAAATCAGCGATATATATTTAAATATGCTTACATATAAAATCTGCGATGGAGTGAAGCCGCGAAAGGCGAAGCGCGATATAGCGAGGGATCACTGTGTATATATATATATATATATATATATATATATATATATATTTGCAGCTGGAGATCCACGAAGGGAGAAAAAGAATCACGTATCATAAAATAGTTTTTTTTTTTTTTATTCCTGAGCTTTCAACCCCTATCAGGGGTCTTCATCAGAGGATAATGCTTAGACTTACAAGAATCAAAGGCAATGATTCTTTTTTCTCCCTTCGTGGATGTCCAGCTGCAAATATGCAAACCGTATCACAGACCTTCTCTTCCATATATATATATATATATATATATATATATATATATATATATATACAGTTGTGCTTGAAAGTTTGTGAACCCTTTAGAATTTTCTATATTTCTGGATAAATATGACCTAAAACATCATCAGATTTTCAATCAAGTCCTAAAAGTAGATAAAGAGAAACCAGTTAAACAAATGAGACAAAAAATATTATACTTGGTCATTTATTTATTAATGAAAATGATCGAATATTACATATTTGTGAGTGGCAAAAGTATGTGAACCTTTGCTTTCATTATCTGGTGTGACTCCCCCTTTGCAGCCATAACTGCAACTAAACATGTCCGGTAACTGTTGATCAGTCCTGCACATCGGCTTGGAGGAATTTTAGCCCATTCCTCCGTACAGAACAGCTTCAGCTCTGGGATGTTGGTGGGTTTCCTCACATTAACTGCTCGCTTCAGGTCCTTCCACAACATTTCAATTGGATTAAGGTCAGGACTTTGACTTGGCCATTCCAAAACATTAACTTTATTCTTCTTTAACCATTCTTTGGTAGAACGACTTGTGTGCTTAGGATCGTTGTCTTGCTGCATGACCCACCTTCTCTTGAGATTCAGTTCATGGACAGATGTCCTGACATTTTCCTTTAGAATTCTCTGATATAATTCAGAATTCGTTGTTCCATCAGTGAAGGCAAGCCATCCTGGCCCAGATGCAGCAAAACAGGCCCAAACCATGATACTACCACCACCATGTTTCACAGATGGGATAAGGTTCTTATGCTGGAATGCAGTGTTTTTCTTTCTCCAAACATAACGCTTTTCATTTAAACCAAAAAGTTTTATTTTGGTCTCATCCGTCCACAAAACATTCTTCCAATAGCCTTCTGGTTTATCCACATGATCTTTAGCAAACTGCAGACGAGCAGCAATGTTTTTTTTGGAGAGCAGTGGCTTTCTCCTTGCAACCCTGCCATGCACACCATTGTTGTTCAGTGTTTTCCTAATGGTGGACTCATGAACATGAGCATTACCCAATGTGAGAGAGGTTTTCAGTTACTTAGAAGTTACCCCGGGGTCCTTTGTGACCTCGCCGACTATTACACGCCTTGCTCTTGGAGTGATCTTTGTTGGTCGACCACTCCTGGGGAGGGTAACAATGGTCTTGAATTTCTTCCATTTGTAAACAATCTGTCTGACTGTGGATTGGTGGAGTCCAAACTCTTTAGAGATGGTTTTGTAACCTTTTCCAGCCTGATGAGCATCGACAACTCTTTTTCTGAGGTCCTCAGAAATCTCCTTTGTTCATGCCATGATACACTTCCACAAACATGTGTTGTGAAGAGCAGACTTTGATAGATCCCTGTTCTTTAAATAACACAGGGTGCCCACTCACACCTGATTGTCATCCCATTGATTGAAAACACCGGACTCTAATTTCACCTTCAAACTAACTGCTAATCCTAGAGGTTCACATATTTTTGCCACTCACAAATATGTAATATTCAATCATTTTCCTCAATAAATAGATGACCAAGTATAATATTTTTGTCTCATTTGTTTAACTGGTTTCTCTTTATCTACTTGTAGGACTTGATTGACAATCTCATGAATTTTTAGGTCATATTTATGCAGAAATATAGAAAATTCCAAAGGGTTCTCTTGGGAAATTGAACCTCGGACGTCAGCGTAAGTAATTACATTCATTGGATTCATAGTCTGAGTCTCGATGACCTGAATTGTGTGGGTGGTTACCTACCAGGTAACGCTTGTGGTTGGTAACGGTAACGGTGCCCCCCACAGATGTTTGCCGAATGGCAGACCAACCACAAGCGTTACCTGGTAGGTAACCACCCACACAATTCAGGTCGTCGAGACTCAGACTATGAATGCAATGAATATATATATATATATATATATATAAATAGTAACAGTTGAGGCTGTTATCGACCTCTCGACCCTCAGGTAGCACGCCAAACACCAAGTAAAAGTCCAAAACTATTTATTTTTATGATAATAATGCGCACTAAGCACCCTCCACTCCACACTACACATACAAATAGCAAAAATCAATAATCAAGCACAAATACCACTCCTCCTCTCCCAGACACTTCGCCACCCTTCCTCCCAGCTCAGCTCAATGTCTGGGCTTTCCCAGAGTCCTTTTATACCCCCTGACCCGGAGGTGTTCCTATCCCACAATCCACAAGTTCTCATTACTTCCGGGTCAGGGTAAAAGTCCATTTCTTCAACCCGGAAGCACGTCGTTTCTTCTTGTCATGTGATCATGACGCACTTCCGGGTTATAGGGCACGTAAGAGTCCGACAGCCTCCGTACAGCGACTCCCGGTGGTCCCCAAGGTATCCAGCAGGGCTCTGTATAAAAACTACAAGGTCCATAAGGCCCTGCTGGAATTCGGGGAACCTCCATGCTGTTGGGAGGGCTCCACCTGGCAGCCTGGAGGTGTGGGCCGGAATATTTAGCCGGCCATCCATCACAATATATATAAATTTATATATATATACTGTATATATATATATATATATATATATATATATATATATATATACACACACACACACACATAAAATCTCAGTTATATATTTCTTATATAATAGGTCAGTTTTAGGGCTGTGTATTCCTATAATAGTGGAAGGGATGCAATGAGTTTGCATTTCTATCATATTTTTTGTTTACTATTTTTAAAATATAAAATATGACTTTGTATCTCTGTTTAAAATTGTAACTTTCTTTTGTCTGTGTTCTCTTAGAATTGTAAAGTGTAATGCTATGGTTCCTATATTAAACACTTATAAACCTTATGTTATTTATTTTGCTCTGGCATACTTTCAGTAAGCTAAGAATATGTATAAGTATTCACAATTAGATATTTCTAACTCAGGTTTGCAGACTTCCCATACACAAACTGCACTATTTTTTGGGTATTGTTGTCTTTCTCTATCAATAGAATGATTATCAAAATGTACTGATATCTGGAAACATTCTCTAGCATGTCTTTGTGCCAGAAGAATCATATTTTTTATGGTTTGTAACTCAAACATCATGCCTTCATCTCCTCTGCTTTTCTTATTCCTTATGGTCACCAAGGAGTTGCAAGTTTGGAAAAGACTCAATTTGCATTTTTGCCAGATCAAATTATGTAAAGAGTGCTAAGTGATCCTGTTTTAACGAGGACAAGTTTAGGAATGCAGGACTCCTTCAGTGCCCTTGCACTTCAGATTTGAAACAGAACAGACACTGTCTGATTTAACGTAAACTGTTTTGACACACGAGGTATCTGCAATATTATCCCTATGATATGTATACAGTTAAAATTTAGGACTGTACACATTGATAGAAGACATACAAGAACATGTTTAGTTGCTTGCATAGTAATTTGTTTTGCTGTGGCAGTGTGATTTGCGGCTTAGTAAGGCAAGTTTTTATTTGGAGATTGCTTTGTGCTCGTACCGCAGACACTCATTAAAGTCATAAATCCTGGCGCCAAACAGACACACTGAACTGCTCACACATGCAAATCCATACAGGCCTCTATTTTGATTTGCTTCAACGGTCAATACAAACAAAAGTCTCATTATGTTGGTGATGTCCTTCATTATGCATTAGCTGAGAACTAGAAAAAGCATGCCTTTTGTGTCTTTCATTAAAAACATATCAAATGTCAAAAGATGAACATATCTGTATTGTAGAATTATGTTGCTTTATATAGTGAAACATATACTTTTTAAATTTTGTTTGTACTATAATATGTTCATGTTCATATTGCAAGTTTAAAACGTGAAGACAGAGGATCAGAAGACAAATTAATCATTGATTAATACAGTTTATGTAATGCCACTTCATAGGCTAAACCTTTTTACTTCCTTGGCACTCTGATTGTCACTTCAAATTTTGGCCAAGCAACCTCTGTAAGAGATGCCTCAACAGCAGACGAGAGAAATGTATTGAATATAGACAATTCTCAGAGTTGTACTTGCTCCATCATTTCAACAGTCACCTATAGAGGCTTCAACACTTGCATTAGTTGTTGGATAGCCAAATGCCATCTGCTGAACACCTGCATTTTTTAGCATAATTGTTTTGATAATATCTCATGGTTACCTTACCTTATTGTTTGTAATACTCCTCTCTTGTTTTTTTGTTTATTTTTTTTCTATTGCTTCGTTTTCTTTATGGGATGTATATAATTAGAGACAAGCACTCACATCTGTCTATTTAGAAATAGCCATTCAAAGCAAACCTGTATCGGTTTCTTTTTCTGGACTACTGATAAGGTCCATCATGGCACTCTACAGCACATTCTGTTTCAATTTTTTTTGTCTGTTTGTCTGTGCATAAAACAAAGCATTTAATGACAAATTTTCTTTATAGAAGCATGTTTTGGCTTAATATAACTAGCATTTTACTAGTCTGCTGGCCAAATCACTATATTTGTTATTTAGCAATTTAGTTTGAATGAATTTCTGTATTGTATTTAGTTGTGGTGTTTAACTCTGGTAATCCATGCAGCACAAAGAGAAAATTAACTGGTTAGTTGTCAGAAGTTCTGTGCAAATTGAAGTGGCACTGAGGCTAAAGAACTCTGCATGAAAGCACCATGCTTCCCTCTAACACCTATACTTTGCAGTAAAACACCATTTAATGGCCACAGTGGAAAATCCTTGACTGCCTGCTATATAAGTAAAGTCTTATTCGTATTTATGCTTTGAAAAAGATTGAGTGAAGGCATATTACATTTCAATAAATAGAGAAACATTCTGGCATGTCAGTGAACTAAGTGTAATTTGTCACTGTTATCAATTGGACATATAAATAAGGCAATTTATCAATAACTCAGCAGATTCATTGGTCATTTAGCACAGGCTACAGAATGTGCCTGTACAAACAATATGAATCTTCACAGTGTTCCAAGCTACTATGGTACCTGGAATTCCTACATGTGACATCATAGCATTGCTACTTTTATTGTTAGAATATCATAGCAGGATTTGCCATATACTTGCTTGTTAGTAGTGAAAGCATGGTGATTATAGCCCCCAGTTACTTTACAAATTACAACACAAATACATGTAGAAAATTCTTTGACATTGAGTTGTTGATTGTACAGATAAAATTCCATTTATAACGAGAATTTAATAAAAAGATCAAGTAAAGTTATCATATGATCTACTCTGAAAGTACAGATTACTTGATTATAATGCATGTAATGCTCCATCAAGCAGTGCAGAGATTCAGCTGTTGTTTACCGACCTTGGTTCAGTGTGTCAGTATTTGCCTAGGATTTTCTCTTTCATTTTGCATATGTAAACAGTGGAAGTCAGAAGTTTACATACACTTAGGGCAAATTCTTTAAAACTCACATTATAACCCCTCCACAGATTTTATATTAACAAACTATAAATTTGGCATATCATTTAAGACATCTATTTTGTGCAGGGCAAAAGTAACTTTTTTCAACAATGTTCACGGACAGAGTATTTCACATTTTTATTGACTATATTACAATTCTAGTGGGCCACAAGTTTACATACACTTTGTTAACTCTGCCTTTAAACTGCTTGGAAAATTCCCAAAAAAGTATTTCATGCATTTAGGCAATCAGACAATTAGCTTCTGATAGCCAATTAGCGTAATTGGAGTCAACATGTCGATGTATGTTAAGGCCTACCATCAAACTCACTGCCTTTTTGCTTGACATAATGGGAAAATCAAAAGAAATCAGTCAACACCTCAGAAAAAAATGTGGGCCTCCACAAATCTGGTTCATCCTTGGGAACAATTTTCAAATGCCTGGAGATTCCATATTCATTTTTACAAACAATAATATGCAAGTATGAACACCATGGGACCACACAGCCATCTTACCACTCAGGAAGGAGACATATTCAGTTTCCTAGAGAAGAACGTACTTTGGCACAAAAAGTGCAAATCAATCCCACAATAACAGCAGAGGACCTTGTGAAGATGGTGGAGGAAACAGGTAGAGAAGTTTCCATATGCACAGTAAAATGAATTCTACATCGACATAATCTGAAAGGTTGCTCAGCAAGGTAGAAGCCACTGCTCCAGAGCCACCATAAAAAAATAGACTGCAGTTTGTAATGGCATATGAGGAGATTGATCTTACCTTCTGGAGAAATGTCTGATGAATTCAAGATCAAATTGTTTGGCCGTAATCACCATCGTTATATTTGGAGGAAAAAGGGTGAGGCCTGCAAACCAAAGAACACCATCCCCCACCCATCAAGCATTCACAACAGCAACTGAGCATCATTTTGTGGGGGTGCTTTGCTGAAGGAGAAACTGGTGCTCTTCACAAAATCGATGACATCATGATGAAGGAAAATTATGTAAATATACTGTAGCAACATTACAAGAGCTCACCAAGGAAGCTGAAGCTCAGTCGGAAATGGGTCTTCCAAATGGACAATGACGCCAAACATACCTCCAAAGTTGTGGCAAAATGGCTTAAGGACAACAAGGTAAAGATTTTGGAACGGCCTCCACAAAAAATATTTGTGGGCAGAACTGAATGAATGTGTGTGAGCAGGAAGGCCTACAAACCTGTCCCAATTTACACAAGTTCTATCTGGTGGAATGGGCCAAAATTCTAGCAACTTATTACAAGAAGCTTGTGAAAGGCTACCCAAAACGGTTGGCTGAAGTTAAAACAATTAAAAGGCAATACTACCAAATATTAATAAAGTGTATGTAAACTTGTGACACACTGGAATTGTAATGTAATCAATAAAATGTGAAATACTCTGTTTGAGAACATCATTGTAAAAAATTACTTTTGCTCTGCACAAAGTAGATGTCTTAAACGATATGCCAAATTTATAGTTTGTTAGTATAAAATCTGTAGAGGGCTTATAAAGTGAGTTTTAAAGAATTCACACTAAGTGTTTTTGTTGTAAACTGGTATTTGTTGTTACTGTTAAACAGCTTTGTGGCGTCAGGAACATACTAGAAATTAGTTTTTATTGATTGTTTAAAGTCAGAAACATATTGATGATTTTTATCTTGGTGGCATCATCACATTAGCAATTTTGATACTCTTTTTTTCATGCTTCATATGCTATAAACTGGTGGGCATGTCATTATCACACTGCATGACATGTGATCTCATGATTTCCCATACACTAATAGAGGGCGACATTCCCGAAACAGAGCCTAAACATTAAGCAATTAACGCAAACATATTATTTATTTTAAGTTTGACTTTGGTTTCATTTTGAGTGTGACTGTGGTTAAACTTTTTTAACTCTATAGCATAGCTTTTGGATGGAGTTTAGCCTGCTATTCACAACAGCAATTGAGCAATGCTCCTGGGTGAAACATCATTCTCACATTTCCACAGCTCATCATATGATAAATGCTAATATTTTAATATTTTCTGCAAAGCATTCTTCCTAGCTATCCATTTATCCACATAATTATTTTAAATCCATTTGTAGCCACAGGGAGATGGCATTAGTGTAAGCAGCAACGGGTGCAATGGGAGAAAACTGTATGGCAGGGCACATGTGTTGGTGCTTGCTGTGTGAGATGATAATGCTGATTGAGTCATGCCTTTTGCATAGCAGAGTAACTTAGACTCAGACTTAGACTTAGACTTAGAACTCAGATATGTGTCTGGGAGCTTTTCACATTTTCAGCCAGGTACTCACATAATTGTAGTTCTGTTCTGTTTAGACAGTGTGTTAGTGTATTTCAATTAATACAGTATTTAAAACATGTGTATATATGTGTGTGTGTATATATAATAACATTTTTATATAGCACATTGTAATACATGAACTTAGCTCAAAGTGATTTACAATTAAACAACTTAAACATAGTTACAAAGAGAAAGTAAAAATTAAAGAACAGTTATTTATTACAATAGAGAATCTTAATTACACACTAACACAGACTTTCTCACACATACAGAGATATACATATATATATATATATATATATATATATATATATATATATATATATATATATATATGTTTGTTTTGTTGTTAATTGTTATTATTACTACTACTAATATTCTACTATTGGTAAAAGCCCTGGTCCCAACTCCTTACTTCTCATCAATGATTTTGAAGGTAATCTCAATCACTCTGCATCCATCACACTTGATAACCATTTTTGAACATCTCTATCCACTTGTCAAGTAACGCAGTGGTGCAGTAGTTGGCACTACTACCTCATAGTTTCAGTATGATGTGATTTTGAATCTTCCTCTTGGATGTTGGCTGTGTGGACATTGCTTTTTCTCCTCATGTCTATGTGAGTTGTTCTCCTGCATATCATATTATAAATTAATTGGCAGCTCAAAATTATCCCAGTGTGTGTGTGTGTGTGGGGGGGGGGGGGGAGTTTGGGGGGCGGCTATGTGTAGGCCAGTGAAGTTCTTTCACACCGAACTCCAACCATGTCTTTATGCACTTTGCTTTGTACACTGGGGCACAGTCATGCTGGAATAGAAAAGGTCCTTCCCCAAACTGTTTCCACAAAGTTGGAAGCATAGCATTCTCCAAAATGTCTCAGTATGCTGAAGCATTAAGATTGCCCTTCACTGGAAGTAAGGGGCCTGGCCCAAACCCTGAAAAACAGCCCCACCAAACTTCACAGTTGGCTCAAATACAATCAGGTAGGTCAAATTTTCCCAGCATCTGCCAAACCCAGACTCATCGATTTCCCTGCCAAACAGAGAACCATGATTCTTCACTCCATAGAACATGTTTCCACCCCTCCATCCAACGCTTGGTATTGGACTTGGTGATGTGAGTTTTGCATGCAGCTGGTCAGCCATGGAAACCAATTGCATGAAGCTCCTGCCACAGAGCGGAAGTTTGAAACTGCTCAGCTGTGGAATTCGGAGAGCATTGGTGACTTTTACACACCATGCACCTTAACATGGTTGTTGACCTAGCTCTGTGACTTTACACGGTCTTCTGATTTGTGGCTGAGTTACTGTTATTCTTAAATGCTTCCACGTTCCAATAATACCACTTATAGTTGACCATGGAATATCCAGCAGGGATGAAATTTCACAAACTTCCTTATTGCAAAGGTGACATCCTATCACAGTACCACATTTGAAGTCACTGAGCTTTTCAGAACTACACATCTTGTTTCACAAATATTTGTAAATGGAGACTACATGGCTAGGTGCTTGTTTTTGTACACCTGTAGCAATGGGTCTGATTGAAACAACTGAATCCAATAATTAAGAGGTGTGTCCCAATACTTTGTCCATATATATATATATATATATATATATATATATATATATATATATATATATATGAATGAATATACATATATATACTGTATGTTTATGTTCACAACTGTTAATAAAGAAACAAAATTCAAAAGTACTTATCTGAGGAATAAGCATTTTCTTAGTCATGAAATCAACATGTACAAATAAGCATTAATAAAATAAAAAAGCAGAATGTATTGTGCTTTTCAAAAACCTATTGAGATCTTGTGACATAGCTGTAACAACACAGGGCTGGTTCCCAAAACATTTATTAAAGCATCCCAGACTTTCCATATATTTTGTAAATTCCACAAACAGCATAGATTGAAGTTAAAAAGGTTATTCATTATCATTATCCTAACCAGGTATGTTAGTGTTGCAGTTTAACAAATATGTGAGTACATGGTAGTAACAAATACTATAGTATCTCAAAGAGGAAATTGTGATGTTAACATACCTTGAGAAACATGGTTTTGAATCAACAGCACACCAAACCGGACTTTCAGGATGTTGTGTTCTAACTGTCTTAAATATATTTAAAGAAATTGGACAAGCTGAAGACAAGACAGCACCTAATATAGCTATCCCATCTAAAGATTGGCACTTAAATTTCACATCTTTTAAGGTACAGAAGAAAATCCAGCGAGACACTTGCTCAGCATCTGGTAGATTCATCTGTAAACAAAACACAAGCCTTCTCTGTGCCAAGTTTTCAAACAAATGGCTTATAAGGTATGTTACAGATAAGAAAGGCAAAAAGTAATTTGTAAAAAAAAAAAAAAAAAAAAATCATGGACCGTCCAAAGTTAATTTTTTTAAGTTCACAAAGATGCCAGTATTTCAGAAGAGGAGTTGGTCAGAAATACATTGATGCTGTTGTGAAGGAATGTGGTGGTACCACCATTGTCTGGGTATATATTTTAAACAACAGCATAGGAGAATGTGGTCAAAACTGATGGAACAGGAACTGCTGAGGAATATAAACAGATTTTGATTGATCATATTGTGTCTTCAGGTAAACTGCTTTTAGGCAAAGTTAATCTTTCTGCACAATAATGACCCCCAACACAGAGTAAACACAATTAAGATCTCCTTTGAGCAGAAGTCTGCAGGTGGAAAACTAACAATATGACCTCAGCATTTTTGAGACTGTGTGGGATCAAATTTTCGGCGAGAAAAAAGAACTCTGGCCAAGTCTAAAGAACAACCATGGTAACTCCTGGAAGAAGCTTAAAAGAATTTACCACAGAACTACTTGAAAAAATTATATTGTATACAGTATGATTTGCTTTAGTTTTGAATTTTGTGAATTAGTTTGAAAATAAGACACTCTTGCTACTTTTTATTGTTAATTTATGCATATTGTAAATGATGTTTTCATGGGTAAAGAAATGCTTAATGCTCAGAATAACTGCTTTTAAAATAGTTATTTTAAATAAGTATTTGATTTAAAACTGTGGTTGGATTGCTTGGATCTTGATTTATTTTTTTCATTCTCTATTACATTTTGGCCAGCACTCTGCGATACACAATATCCATTATACTTTACACTTTAAGCTTATACATGTTTTTCTTTTTTTTTTTTTTCTTTATCTGCTGAAATTGTTGAGTTCCTTTGGGGATAATATTTCATATCTTATCAGATTTCCCTATATATGGGAAGAATTATCAGATCAGTTTACAACAGAGCCTTACTAAACTCTCTCTTTTTTTTACCCCCTGGAATTCTAGGTCCTCTCATATTTTTCCAGAAAATCTAGTGTAAATCAGGTGCTCAGGTTTCAGTGGGAGGCACAGGGTTGCACAGAGTCTATTTGTCAATTTGGCTCTTTTGCTTAGAGGTTACATTAGCTTGTCTTTGAACAGCAGCAAAATCTTATGTGGAGCCCTCCATGCTGTCATTTACACTAACAGCCATCCCCTTAATTTCAAGCATCATGGAAAAACAAAGCTGTGCCACAACATAATCATTCACTCAGAGTGTCTGCCATTTGTTGTCTTAAGGAAATGACTTTTTCAGTTAGAAGATAAAAAAGCAAAAAAATAAACGAAACTGATAGACATTTAGGGGGGACAAGGAGTGGACTCTTTAGAGCTGCAGCTTGTTGTGCTTGTAAATGTAAACATGAACTTGCACAAGAAAACTTTTTTATTGTTTATCTTATTCTTATCATAACAAACTTACATTTTGATCATTTTGAGAAATGTTCACATTCTGTGTATGGGACTGATTGCAATTCCTAATTATTCCAAGATGAAAAGCTGAAGGTCACTGGAAGAGATGGGAGTGAAAAATAGAGGTTATTTTACATTTTTCTGTGGTTCAGTATTTTACAAATGGCTAAAGGATGGCTTTTTGGCCACCAGAGGTTACAGTTTAATGTTGGTGTCATGTTAAGGAATTGTCAGAGGTGAGCTATGTCTCTGTGTTCGCATCACAAATCATTTGTGCTGTCTGGTGCCGCCATTCTGTTAGTGGATTGTTAATTAGGGAAATTAAGGGAAGTGTGTAAAGTTGCAGAGTGCTTTATTAAGAGCCAAATTTATTGCGTCGAAGTGCCCAAGTACTTTCTCACCTTTAGTCATTTATCACAAGTGTGTGAAAGAGAGGATCACAAAACTACCACATGATGCAAATGGATAGGTGCTATTCTCCCAGTAGTGCAGGCCATGAAAATTCTTTCTGTCTAAAGAAATATTTTCAAACAGGAGAGAATGATGGTGTCCCTTATAATAATGTAAAGTAAAATGCAAACTTTTTTAGCTTTATGTGTTACTAAACTAACAAAATACAACTTGTTCATTTCTCTTTGTACTTTATTCATAATCTAATTAGGTATTTAATGTGATGTTAACCTTTAAATCCTTTTAAACCACTGGAAAGAACTGATATATATATTTGGTAGGATGACTGAGGCTTTGATTTCAACAAATTCAATCAGTTATATGATAACATCTGAAGTTCAGTCCATAAATACAGACATAATTGTTAAAAACATCTGAAATATTTATGCTAAAAAATACAGTTTAGGATGAATGGAACATCAGTACCTTGTGTCTTTTTTCATTAAAACATTCAATTCTACATTCTTATCTTTACTTGTATTTTTGTTTTAATTTTATTCTTGCCATGAGTTTGTCACTTTGACTGCGAATCCTAATGTGTACACTTCACTATATACCGTATCCTTTTATTTTGTTTATACATTCGTATACATTTGTGGGCATTCCTTTCATTGTTATAGCAGGCCCAATGTTTTTGAAAATGTCTGCCTTCCTGACATTGTCAGAGTTTAAGCGTCTAATATCATTTTAGCATGCTCCTTTCCAATATGCATTGTTCAGCAAGGCAGCCATATTACCTACTAGCCTAGCATCCTTAAAAACATAGATGCTCGTTTATGTCATGCTTCACTGCACCATTGTGATATATGTAAAACAATTTTTCTGTTTCTGTTTAGTTTTTTAAGTTTGTGTGTTTTCATTTTGAATGACCCGCATGTTCCTTTTATCATATTTCTGTTTTGTTTCTTTCGTTCTGAAAAGAAGGAAAATTGATACAGTAATGTATTTGTTATCCTTTTAATGCTATACATCGTTCAACACATGTTTTATTTATATTAAGCAATCTTGTGTTTCTAAGTGAGCAAGCAGTATGGTAATGTTGCTGCAACCAGAATCAGTGAACCACTTTGTATGAAATGTAGCACAACAAATTATAACAGCTAGGAAAACAAACAGTTAAGTTTGTATAACAGTTAAGCTCATGACAGACACTAGAGGGCCACACATCAAGTTTATTAAAAGGAAAATGTCTACTGTCACTACTGCACACCAACAGTTCATCTGTGACATGCTTGTAATTCATGTAAACAGGTGGTTGAATCTGAAGGAAGACAAATTGTGTGTCTTCTTAAGGCCTGCTGATTAGCTCAAGATATTGCAGCACATCAGTCATGCAGATGTAACAGTAATATGCTGCTGGTAACAATGGTTGAATGAAGGCTCTCACATGTTTGGGAAATTTATGAAAGACGAAAGGAACAACTTTAAAAGTGGTTTTCTGGATGGCGTGACATGTCACCACAGAAACTCTGTTAATGCTTTACGGTACTGCAGCTCAGAGAGTTTAGATGCCATCCAGTGCCTTTTACTTTTTTTCCATTGTCACCTGTGTCTATTCTTGTGTTAGTCCTGAACAGCATTAAATGCTGCTGACTGACAATGGCTAATCTTACTCAGCTATGACTTTTGATTCTGACTTGTGTTTGATAACCACAGGATTTGGACATGAAAGGTACAAAGACAACTGACCAATCTGGACAACATGTTTCAACTGACACAGTGCCAGAAGAGTGTATCCTAGTGTTAGGTATGGGTGTCATCATCTATGATAGCCAATACCTCTGTTGTTTGTTCCTGGAAATTTGTGCAAGCTGTGATTTGAGGAAGTCATCCAATCTTACAACCTCCTGTGGCAGGCTCTTTTGGTGTCTTTCACCAAGAAAACAATGTCGGTCTGCACATGGTTGCCATATTCTGAAAATATTTCCATTATATCATTAACTTTTCCTGTAGAGACATACAGTCCTGTCTCCAATCCAACTCTACTTTTAGTAAAGGTCCATATATTGCCTCATAGCAGTTTGGGAGGAGAGTACCCTGTGCTGCTACCTGTTGCCTCTTACCTTTAATGTTGCATTTTGTTTGAAAATATCAGACTTCTATAATCGGTTTGCCTGCCCTCCTGCATTTACAGTTGAGTCCTTGTGATTTTTTCATTCACCAGCAGCCTGTTAAAATGAGAGTGTCTCAATTTATTATACCTATATTACTCTTACATATTCAGAGAATTCCCTCTGTGTTTATAGTTTTCAGCAGGTAGCACTTGGTTGGATGCTGGGAAACGTGTCATCGATGGGTCATTCCACTTTCAGTACCACAATAAAACCACAACAATGGCAAAATTGCCACAACCACAACAAAAAACAGTTGTGACCCAAATAAAAAAATGTATACTTGTATTATAGAATCATTTAGCCTACAGTCCATGTTAGTCTGTGCTGTGAGTTCCCATTGAATATCAGCAAGGTGTATGTTGTGGTTGTGGGTATGACACTTGTATGCTCTTTCTCCAACTGTTAGCTCCAACCATTGTCTTCCCCAGGTACCGTCAGAGAGTGTTCTCAAATGCCAGGGAGTATAACACTTTTCTGTGCAGTTAAGATAATATTATTTTGACACAATAAACACAATCAGTGTTAACTAGAAGATTGCTCTCTTTTGGTAGAAAATAGAAAACTCAGCATTTCATCTGGCAGAAGCAAAGAAATACTTTTCTTACAGGCCAATAAAGCATAATAATCACAGCAAAAAGCAAGAATGCATAATTAAAAGGAAAAGTAAGTTATGTATCATTATATTAATAATAAGTACAAATTATACACATATTGCATATGAAAGATAATATTTCATACACATTATGCATATGAACACAGAAATTACTAAATGCAGAGATCATAGTTACACATTAAATATTAATTGCATCTGACACCTACAGGTGTCCAGTATAGCCCAGATGGGCTGGTGACCCATGGTTACCCCTGTCTATTGCCATGTTTTTGCCCCTTCTGCGCAGGAAACCACTCACATGTCATGACTCTGATTACCCCTCTGTGTGGCTCACATTGAATTCAAGTTATCACTGGTGCAGTTTTGTTGTGTTATTATTCAGTTCAATTTCTTTTTCCTGCTGTTGTCTTTTAATGTTTTTCAGGGTGTAGAGTTCAGCTAATTTTTATTTCTTTGTTACTTTAATATTTTTGTACTGAATGGGTAAATTGTTTTTTTTTTTTTTAATCAATAATCCTGTTGTGTAAGTACTCCCTTATTGACCTCACTGATAACCCCCTTTAGAATTTGTATAAGAAGTCTGCTTTATAGGGAATTAGCTTGGATTACAGCAAATGTGAAACTTTCTCCAGCTGCTTAAACAAACAGTCATTGCTTTAGGTTGCATCCTGCATCCCAGCAGGCGCATCCTAAATGAAAGCATTGGCAAGAAGATAAGTGATGCTGATTTCTAATCCTTATCTTTGAAATCTGTTGTTTGCTCTAACTACTTCACTTTGGAGATGGATCTGTTGTCTGTCAAAAAAGCTCATCTCTAAATATAAAGCACTACAACAAAAGACAATCATTTTTACTTCTCAAATGCTATATTGAGTGGGTTAATAATTGAAAGGTTTATTTATTTGCTAGGTTTATTTCATGATAGAAAATATTTAAGCAAGAGAAGGATACACTCATCCAATACTGTCTTAATTATAAATCCTTGAACGATCATAAAGAGAACTGGATATTCTAACAAATTGTATGAGGCACACATACTCTTTTTTTTTTTTTTGCTGTCTGTAAGCAAGTTTGTCAACACTGCTGTCTTGTAAAGGTTTATATCGCAGTCATTGTAACACTGAAAAACATCATGTACAGCTTTCAAAGGCGATGCCATGAAAATTTCCAGAAGACTTTTCGGTACATTACAGTGCTAACATATGAACATTCAGTGCTTTACAGAATTACCAGTGGTCCACAGTGCAGACAATTCTGAAAATAAATGCTAACACTTTCCAGATGTCTTCTGACATCCTTATAATAGGGGAAATAGCTGATGTATGGTGCTCAATAAATACAGGGCTTTTGTGACTACTAAAGGGGGCCAGATATTGTTTAGGGTGCTCTAAATAGGCACTCAATTTTCATTTATGGAATTCTCGTTGGATTCTCAGACTCGCAAAGACATTTCCCTTACACAACTCCTATGTAATGTCCTAAACTCAGAGTGAATAAACCAATGCTGTAAATGTTTTCTTCCCTGTTCATTTGGAGTGAGTAACCATTCAGTAATGCACTGTAATTGTGACAGCATTTTTTATATAATTATTCATCAGTTTTTGAACCCACTTTATCCAGTTCATGGTCACAACCTCCAGAGCACATGGTAGCATCAGGCACAAAGCAGAATCCACACTTTTACAATATGTGGGATGTTTACCAATTATTGACTGTTCCAGATTTACTGTCAACCATAATTTGTTTGTATTCCTAGAATATACTTGATGTGTTCTCTTAGAAATTTTATAATTTGTCCAACCTGATAGTCTCCTGTTTTAACGGGTAAGAAATTATATTTTTCTGTTGTATACTGTATTGCTCAAACTAAGAAACAAAACAAAGAAAAATGTCATAGGTTATAAAAATCTATTGTATTGCATATATTTTGCAGTGAGATTGTATTCTATAATGTTTAGTACTGATTTGAATGTTTATGAATTACTCATCCATTTCAGACTATGAAGCCTGAAATTGTGCACTTTTAAAATATCTGTAACTGCATCTGAATACTATAAAGTAAGTAAGCACCTATGTCCAAATTAGGAGCTTGATGATTTAATAAAACATATTATTATTATTATTAACTAAATAATTCAAGAAATTTAATGTAAATGTACATGGCAAGATTTCCCCTGTCATGGTCTGTACGAGAGGTAATGAATGGCAAATTAAAAAGAATTCACAAAATCAGAAATGTTTTAGCAAAGTTGAATACTGACCATGATGTTAAAACTTTTACTTTACTTTGACTCATCTCTTAAAAGAGCAAAGAAGGAAAAGAATATCAGTTTGCACTTAGCTTTGATGACAGGTCATGCTAATAGAGGACTCACTCAGACCAACATAGTTGAAAATTAGTGATTTCAGCAATGTGGAGGCTAGGGTTCAGTTTCCACCATAAGCCACATCAATAAGCAATTCAGTGTGGTGTCTGATATTACAGTGCTGCAACACAGAATGTCAAACATAAAAGCTAATAAGTAACAAGCTGGTTAAGTTTGCAGATGATACCAAGATATGCACATTGGCAGATAATCTTGAATTTATTAAATCATTACAGAGGAACTTGGATAGCATACATGCTTTGGCAGATTTATGGCAGATAAAGTTTAATGTCAGTAAATGTAAAGTTTTACACATAGAAAGTAAAAAATGTTAGGTTTAAATACTCAATGGGAGGTCTGAAAATAGATAGTATACCGTATGAGAAGGATTTAGGAGTCGTAGTGGGCTTGACACTATCAACTCCCAGACAGTGTTCAGAAGCCATTAAGAAGGTTAAGAGAATTTTAAGTTATATAGCAACCTGATGTGTGGTGCACAAGTCCAAGGAGGTTCTGCTCAAGTTTTATAACACACTGGTGAGGCCTTATCTGAAGTACTGTGTGCAGTTTTGGTCTCCAGGCTACAAAAAGGACACAGCAGTGCTAGAAAAGGACCAGAGAAGAGTGACTAGGCTCATTCCAGGACTACAGAGGGATGAATTACAGTTTAAGTAGAAGAAGATTAAGAGGTGACATGATTGAAGTGTTTAAAATTATGAAGGGAATTAGTACAGTGGATTGAGACTGTTATTTTAAAATTAGTCCATCAAGAACAACTGGACACAGTTGGAAACTTGTTAAGATCAAATTTTACATAAATATTATCAAGTTTTTCTTTACACAGAGAAATGGAATAAGAACACTTGGAATAAGCTACCAAGTAGCATGGTAGACAATTAGACTTTAGGGACTTTCAAAACTCGGCTTGATGTTTTTTAGGAGAATTAAGTGGATAGGACTGGCGAGCTTTGGTGGGCTGAATGGCCTGTTTACATCTAGATTGTTCTAATGTCCTAATTTTTTAAAGGTTTGAAGTTCATATTTTTTTATACTGTAAAAGATCCATTTTTAATTTTCTGTGACACGACCAAGCACAGGCTTTGCATGTTCTAGCCATTTTGGCAGTAAAAAAAGATTTATTGTTATGTATTCTGTTTCTCTTGACATAAGAATGTGTGAAAATTGCTTATTCTTACTAGTTGAACTGTAAACTTCCAGTGGTGGAAATAGGAGGTAGAATTTAACTGAAGGTTTAAATTATGAAAAATTTGCATATGCAATTATACAAGTTAATACAACTTATTTGCCAGCTTGCAAACTTAAATGTTTTTCTGTTTTGACAGAGCTGTGGTTTAAATCAAGTAGAAGAAAAATAAAATAAAAGACTAAAAGTAGGCAAAACATATGCAAATGTTAAAGGAAGGATGCCCTCTGAACCCCACCTCATCAATCCCCCTCCCCCTACATCTACCTATCCTCCTCTCCTTATTTGCTACACTGTATATTGCATTGGATTCCTGTTAGTCTAATCATGTTCTTCTGATGATGTTTTAAGATAAGCGATTCATTTACTCCTTTTGTGAATTTCCAGGTACAAATATGCAAACCATATTACAGGCTATATGTATATATATATGTGTGTATAATACAGGGGTTGGATATTCCAACAAGACAATGACCCAAAACACACTTTGAAATCTACAAAGGCATTCATGCAGAAGGAGAAGTACAATGTTCTGGAATGACCGTCACAGTCCCCTGATTTGAATATCATCGAAAATCTATGGGATGATTTGAAGCAGGCTGTCCATGCTTGGCAGCCATCACATTTAACTGAACTGGAGAGATTTTGTATGGAAGAATGGTGAAAAATACCTCCATCCAGAATCCAGACACTCATCAAAGGCTATAGGAGGCGTCTAGAGGCTGTTATATTTGCAAAAGGAGGATCAACTAAGTATTGATGTAATATCTCAGTTGGGGTGAGCCAACACATAGAAACAAATTCCATGCCAAAGTCAGTGTTGTGACTGCAATTTAAATTTCTTACACATACTAAAGCAAATACTTGATTAATTTCCACCATGGCTGGATGACAACTAGAATGAATGTCACTGCTGAAATACTGCTGTTTCCATAAGGCATGTCATATATTAAAAGGAAGTTGCTACTTTGAAAGCTCAGGCAATGAGGGGTTCCCAAACTTTTTCATATGACTGTATATATATGTACAGTAATCCCTCCTCCATCGCGGGGGTTGCGTTCCAGAGCCACCCGCGAAATAGGAAAATCCGCGAAGTAGAAACCATATGTTTATATGGTTATTTTTAGAATGTCATGCTTGGGTCACAGATTTGCGCAGAAACACAGGAGGTTGTAGAGAGACAGGAACGTTATTCAAACACTGCAAACAAACATTTGTCTCTTTTTCAAAAGTTTAAACTGTGCTCCATGACAAGACAGAGATGACAGTTCTGTCTCACAATTAAAAGAATGCAAACATATCTTCCTTTTCAAAGGAGTGCAAAGCAAGCAGTCAAAAAAAAAATCAATAGGGCTTTTTGGCTTTTAAGTATGCGAAGCACCGCCGGTACAAAGCTGTTGAAGGCGGCAGCTCACACCCCCTCTGTCAGGAGCAGGAAGACAGAGAGAGAGAGAGATAGAGAGAGATAGCGAGAGACAGATAAAAAAAATCAATACGTGCCCTTTGAGCTTTTAAGTATGCGAAGCTCCGTGCAGCATGTCCTTCAGGAAGCAGCTGCACACAGCCCCCCTGCTCACACCCCCCTACGTCAGCGCAAGAGAGAGAGAGAGAGAGAGAGAGAGAAAGTAAGCTGGATAGCTTCTCAGCCATCTGCCAATAGCGTCCCTTGTATGAAATCAACTGGGCAAACCAACTGAGGAAGCATGTTACAGAAATTAAAAGACCTATTGTCCGCAGAAACCCGCGAAGCAGCGAAAAATCCGCGATATATATTTAAATATGCTTACATATAAAATACGCGATGGAGTGAAGCCGCGAAAGGCGAAGCGCGATATAGCGAGGGATCACTGTAGTATATATGTATTAATGCATATAAAGGAGCTTGAGATGGTGTTACCTGTTTAAAATATTCTGTATATTATAAAAAATTATAATATAATTATAAATTGTAATAATATGGTTGTTTACTAGAGATGTTACAATCCTGGCTGCAGATATCTTTCTCTAGGAAGCAAGAAAGCAATGTCAGACTCGGCAGGGTGCTTCCGATAGGACATGTAACAGAGTAATTCTAGATCCACGGAATGTTATAACAAACCTGGCAAACTATAGTGATCATAAGCTCCACATGCGTGTTTAAACATCTCATATTGTAATAGTCATAACCTCATATGGAGTTAACCAGAGATGAACGTGGTTAGGTTAATTCTTAGACTAGGTCATAAAGTTTAAGCCTATAAGTATTGATCTCTGCTGGGCTAATCAAGACTATTTACTAAAGAAAATATGTTTTTGCATGGCACTTCAAAAAAGGCAAAACAACATGTGAGGCGAATGAAGGCAGTTGACATAATTCCTGTTCAAATGTCTTGTAAGCTACAGGATGTGTATTTGCTTTAGCTTGCTTGATGGGCGCAACCAGAGCCCAAGAGGACTTTGAAATAGGAT
Source organism: Erpetoichthys calabaricus (assembly GCF_900747795.2). Classification (NCBI taxonomy): domain Eukaryota; kingdom Metazoa; phylum Chordata; class Cladistia; order Polypteriformes; family Polypteridae; genus Erpetoichthys; species Erpetoichthys calabaricus. The sequence continues at coordinate 32,289,930 of NC_041399.2, forward strand.
GTCTTTAGAACATCACAGAAAAATTCTCTTTGTTGAAACTGCGATATTGATTTATAATAAGCCAATGGATGGGAATGTTTTCAAAGTTGATAGAGGGCAGAAGGTCTTCCATTAGTTTTGTGACCTCTGATGGTCTGCTGAGCTTCTATACTTGAAGGGGCAAGGTCTGTTTCTGTAATCTGCAGGCTCATTTGACTCACAAAGAAAATGTGTTTACTACAGTAAACATTCACATTTGCCTTTAAAGTCTTATCTTTATGTTTAGAGACAGCAGTTTTTTTTAATATGTAAGCATTGCTTTTAAATTGCTTTGGTTTAAAATGGTCTTTACATAAGAAAATGTAATTAAAGGTTGTGTTATCTTTACCAAACTGCATTTTTCACTAATCTGGTATATTTTGAAGATTTTTAAAGTCTTCTTTCTTTAAAGCACAACTAGCTGTAATAAACAGTAGAATGGAGATCCTTAAATTTGATGTTCGACTTTTTTTTCTTTTGTTTTAAATTCATCTTTTTTGGATGATGTTTGTTTTCTCTACTAGAAACTCTAATTAATTGGCAATTCATGGCAGCCACCTTAAGAATATTAACCATTTAGATGCATGTATAAGAAATAAACATTTGAATTCTGCTGTCACTTTCAGCATATTGATGAGTTGTTGTTCAGGCATATTTCAGTTCTCTAATAAACTACAAAATGTAGGTGCTGCATGGATGATTTAACCTTTACCAAGAAATACTATATAGTGAATAGCTTTGACTATGAATAATAATGCTGACACATGGTAAGTAGGTGTGGCGGCACAATGAGCAGAATAACATCAATAAAAGTAGCTCCAAACACATTCAACCTATAATTTAATTGTATTATTTGTATTGAAAGCATATAACTATCCAAAGTAGTTAAGCATTGATTTTAATAAAATAAACAAATTCAGTTTGCTGGATAAAAAAGGATTTTTTTATTATGCTTAATGTCTATGTGGGTTTTTTTCCCTGTACTCTGGCTTTCCTGCCACATCTCACAAGCTTTCTATTAGGCTTATAGTGATACTGAATCAGCCCTGTATGAATTAATATGGCTACGCACGAGTGGTCGATATGGCAAGTGGGCCCTGCAGTGGATTGACACCCTATCAAGAATTGGTTCTTGTCTTGCAATCAATAGTTCTGGGATAGGTCTTGGCCCCACAAAACCTAAAATGGATAAACAGGTATGGAAAAATTAACAGTTTTTCACTTTTAGAATCTGTAAAAAAAATGCTGGATGTGCCCTTCTTCTCATCAAGAAATTACATTAGTTGTTCTCCTAGTATTTGCATTTTTATCTTACACCATATTATTTTAATAATTCTAGAAGGCTTAATCAAATTGCTACATATTGACTAAACTTAGTTACAAAATTGTCACACCCATAGAAAGAAGAAATCAGCAATTAAAATATGTATGTATGTATGTATTTTTCTGCATATCTGCTCTGTGCTAACCCTGCTCCCCGTCCTAAAGTTGGGTAAATAAATCGATGGCCATATATAGATAACTAAAAATTTAATACAGCCCCCCAGTACAGTGTGCCCCCTTAGAAATTAGATAGCATCATGCTGTGTGTACCAGAAATCAACTATGAGTTACTGCAGTCATTCATTTTAGAATGAGTTTTTTCCCAGAAAGATGTATTGGTTAACTGCATGTGTGTAACATCTCAGCATTCATCCATTTTTTGCTCTACTTGTCAAGTTCATTGTTGCAGGGAGCTGGTGCTTATTAAGTCTACCATGGGAGTGGCAAAATGGTAGACAGACTTATTCACAGCAGGTCATTTATAAATTTCAATTATCCTAAAGTACATATGGTTTCACAATGGTGAAAACTACAGCATCATGACTCCTGTGTTTGAATCACAGCCAAGTTGCTCTCTGAGTGAAGTTTACACAGTCTGACTGTGGAATTTTTCTCCAATTCTCTGGTTTTCCTTCTACATACAAAAAAAATCCACATTTTATGGGGATTGGCAGCTTTAAATTACTGTTTTAGCTTAAGAGCAGCAAATATTGTATGTTTCTTAATACCTCAGGAGAAAAGCCAAGCAAAATGACACATTTTATTGGCTAACTATTTAGTTAGCCAATAAAAGGTGTCATTTTGCTTGGCTTTCCTCTACATTCATAATGGCTAACACGGTACAACACCCTAGTACTACTTAATACCTCAGGGAAAGTGAAGCCAGATTACCAACAAGGTAGTTTGGAAAGGGGGTCCCAGCAAAATGTTGCTCATCAGTCTCAGATGGAACAATAAACTAATTCTAAAGTGTTCCAAATGAAGTAATTTACATATTTTCCCTCAGAATAATCTCACATTTTCTGTCAACCCTTTTAAATTGCTTTCCATTGCTTTGTGATTGTTGTTTGCTCACACATTTCACTTAATTCTGATGTTGTAACTAAAAGAAACTGTAATCATTTTTAATTTATATTTCTGTTTAATATGAGTTTTGTTGGAATACATTGATGGAAAGATATGTAGACGTTGTCGTATCCTTCCGTAATCAGCCTTTACAGTTACTTATAGATTGAATAATTATGTAACAAAAACTATGTAACAAATTTTTATTTTTATTTTGTTCCTGGGTACAAAGTGTGTTTTCCTAACCCGTTATGCCTAAAAAAAATAGAAAATAGCTGTTGTTCCACAAAAACTTTGCTTTTGTGATCAGGACAATGATATTTTGAAATTTGTCTGTTTTTGAGAAAATTCTCGATTCGCATTCAATACTGAGTAGTCTTCTAGAATATTCTTGAACTGTTAGAATTGTCCAGAAGTTTCTAGAATTTTCCAGAATTATCTAGAACTTTCAAGAAACTTTTAGAACTTTCTAGAACATTCTCAGACTGTCCAATAGCAGTCATACAAGTATAGAAGCACAGGTGATTTGATTTGATTTAGATGGCATTAAGAGGTTGCTTGCACACAGCAGATGCATTTTGCTACGTCTGTGGACAATTTATAAAGACAAGAGCGAGAAAGTATTCCGTGAAAGCATGTCGTAAGATGTGCGAGGCCTACAAGGCATACTTCGGCATGCCTGTCGGGGATCAAGACAAGCCCTGGGCACCTCATTTCACATGCGAATATTGCAAGAAAGCTCTTGAAGGTTGGTACAGGGGAGAAAAGAGAGCCATGAAGTTTGCTATCCCGCGAATTTGGCGACAACCGACTGACCACTCAAGCAACTGCTACTTCTGCATGGTGGATCCTACCAAACGTCGCACTGGCAAGAATGCACCTCAAATCGTTTATCCAGACATTCCTTCTTCTATTGCCCCAGTACCACACTGCCCCGAGCTGCCCGTTCCCACTCCTCCGAAGAGGGATCAGCCATCTTCAGGAGACAGCAGCAAGTCAGACAGTGAGGAAGATATTGCAGATATCCTTAACGCTCATCTTGACAAATTCAAGGAGAACATGGGAGCTTACTCAGAGGAGCAAGGCGAGCGCTTTCATCAGGATATACTGGACTTTGAACGTCGTTACCAAGGACAGTATAGCGAAAACATGATGGGGGACTACATTTGGGGGCTTGTTCGAGAAAGCGATTTGCAGTACAGTCACAAATCTAGAACACCTACTCATTTCTGAACCTTTTTAAGTGGTTTTGACTGTCTTTGTCTATTTACCATGCAAGTGTTGTTCTTTATCAGACCGCATGAACGAAAAGATAAAAATTCCCTTGTTTTGTCACTATAAATACGAAATTTTCTGGGCTGTGGTCATAAAATCAAAGTTTGTGCTGAATGTAGTCGTTTTTCCATAGGCTTTAGACATAAGCAGTTGAAATCTAACTCTTGGAAGCCAGGAACAAAAATTGTGTTACATAGTGATCAATCTTTTGAAGTTACTTGTACAGTGAGTTAGGTGCTTCTAATTTCCAAATTGAGGGGTAATGAGGATTCTTGATCAATTAATGAAGGGGAGAGGCAGATCTTCAATTCAAACACACAGTATTGTGGGAATTATGTCTTTTCTGTTAATATTCATTGCAGTGTTTTCAGGAAGTAACTTAACAATATTTTAGCAATAAAGGTACACATTTTGCATATTGTGATCATTCAAATGGTTAACAGACATGTGGATTATGTGACACAACTTACGTGAAAGTTTTTTTTTCTATTATTAATGGACTTTTTCAAATTGTTTGCCTTTGTCTAGAACTGGATTCCACAGGATTCCGTTAAGTTTAAATCTCCAATAGTAATTTCTACACAAAAATATAAGATTACAGATTTTTACTGAAAGCCAATATATAGAAAAAAATACAATTTTTGGGTGGAGTATTTCTTTAAAGTTACAGTATAGAAGAAAACAGTACATGATTTGTAATTTAATTCTGTTAAATTCTTTAATGGCAGAGATTTGAGCACAAAGCAAAAAATTGTAACCATTAAACAAGTTAGGGTCAGTCTATTGGGTGACCTTTCTGTAGTGAGAAAAGCAAAAGTCCCAGTCAGGTGAGCTGTATGAAAGCTCTGTAATTCATAAAAAAACTTTACTTAAGTTGTTTCCATAAAAAAATGTACCTTTACTTTTTATTTACATTGGCAACAAAGAGTTATCACAACCCAATCCTCTTGGGTTGTTTAGATAAAATGTCGATACATATTATATTTGCACTTCAGTGGTTAAAGTTTGCTTAAAAATACCTGGATGATTTTGTCTTTAGTATACATTTATTAGAAATCATCATAGCATTAATTAATGATTATAATCCAAGTAAAAGTGGTATATCTTTGTTTTTGTTCATTAAACTGTGGAAAGCACCTTGAGCACGTAAGTGTATGATAAGGTGCTATATAAATAAAGTTTTTATTATTATTATTAAGTGAGATTGCATTCAACCCATCATCAATTCATACATACTCAATGGCAATGCAACACAATGAAGACGACAACAAAAGAGAACAAATTCCCAAGCTAATCTGAATTGACTGTTTTAGACAGACAGACAGACAGTAACAATAACATACTGCAAAGGTGAGAGTTATGTTCATCCATCCATCCATTTTCCAACCCGCTGAATCTGAACACAGGGTCACGTGGGTCTGCTGGAGCCAATCCCAGCCAACACAGTCACAGGTGGTGCAGTGGTAGTGCTGCTGCTTTGCAGTAAGGAGACTGTGGAAGATTGTGGGTTCGCTTCCCGGTTCCTCCCTGTGTGGATAGCGCTTTGAGTACTGAGAAAAGCGCTATATAAATGTAATGAAGTAAGTAAGTAAGCAATGTAGCTTTTTGTAGATAAGGATGCTGAAAAAATCATTATCTAGCTTTTTAACCTCAAACAATTACCAAATTGGTTTCTGTGACTTATCTGTGTGTTTGAAGGTGGGTATGCTTAAGACTTTAATTAGCATTCAATTGGAATATCCAAGCTTTCAGTAATTTATTAATTATTTGAGTATTAATTGTTAATACATTAAAATACATTACTATACATAAATTTGAAAAATATGGTATTAAAATTTAAAGTGTAATAATTACTTTATGATAAATTATTTTTATATCTTGTTATTTATTTTACATGTCTAAAATTAATTATAGTCCTCAATTGGATGTGTTTGCAATAGAAACTTGTCCATGCTTTTATCACATCTCGCATCGATTATTGTAATTCCTTACTGGTAGGTGCCCCTTCTAATCTTGTATCACAGCTCCAGCTTATTCAAAACTCAGCTGCAAGAGTCCTTACACGGACCAGCAGCAGAGAGCACATCACACCCATCCTGCTCCGTCTTCACTGGCTCCCTGTGTCTTACAGAATCGAATATACAGTGGTGTGAAAAACTATTTGCCCCCTTCCTGATTTCTTATTCTTTTGCATGTTTGTCACACAAAATGTTTCTGATCATCAAACACATTTAACCATTAGTCAAATATAACACAAGTAAACACAAAATGCAGTTTTTAAATGATGGATTTTATTATTTAGGGAGAAAAAAAAATCCAAACCTACATGGCCCTGTGTGAAAAAGTAATTGCCCCCTGAACCTAATAACTGCTTGGGACAACCTTAGCAGCAATAACTGCAATCAAGCGTTTGCGATAACTTGCAATTAGTCTTTTACAGCGCTCTGGAGGAATTTTGGCCCACTCATCTTTGCAAAATTGTTGTAATTCAGCTTTATTTGAGGGTTTTCTAGCATGAACCGCCTTTTTAAGGCCATGCCATAGCATCTCAATTGGATTCAGGTCAGGACTTTGACTAGGCCACTCCAAAGTCTTCCTTTTGTTTTTCTTCAGCCATTCAGAGGTGGATTTGCTGGTGTGTTTTGGGTCATTGTCCTGTTGCAGCACCCAAGATCGCTTCAGCTTGAGTTGACGAACAGATGGCCGGACATTCTCCTTCAGGATTTTTTGGTAGACAGTAGAATTCATGGTTCCATCTATCACAGCAAGCCTTCCAGGTCCTGAAGCAGCAAAACAACCCCAGACCATCACACTACCACCACCATATTTTACTGTTGGTATGATGTTCTTTTTCTGAAATGCTGTGTTCCTTTTACGCCAGATGTAACGGGACATTTGCCTTCCAAAAAGTTCAACTTTTGACTCATCAGTCCACAAGGTACTTTCCCAAAAGTCTTGGCAATCATTGAGATGTTTCATAGCAAAATTGAGACGAGCCCTAATGTTCTTTTTGCTTAACAGTGGTTTGCGTCTTGGAAATCTGCCATGCAGGCTGTTTTTGCCCAGTCTCTTTCTTATGGTGGAGTCGTGAACACTGACCTTAATTAAGGCAAGTGAGGCCTGCAGTTCTTTAGACATTGTCCTGGGGTCTTTTGTGACCTCTCGGATGAGTCGTCTCTGCGCTCTTCGGGTAATTTTGGTCGGCCGGCCACTCCTGGGAAGGTTCACCACTGTTCCATGTTTTTGCCATTTGTGGATAATGGCTCTCACTGTGGTTCGCTGGAGTCCCAAAGCTTTAGAAATGGCTTTATAACCTTTACCAGACTGATAGATCTCAATTACTTCTGTTCTCATTTGTTCCTGAATTCTTTGGATCTTGGCATGATGTCTATCTTTTGAGGTGCTTTTGGTCTACTTCTCTGTGTCAGGCAGCTCCTATTTAAGTGATTTCATGATTGAAACAGGTGTGGCAGTAATCAGGCCTGGAGGTGGCTACGGAAATTGAACTCAGGTGTGATACACCACAGTTAGGTTATTTTTTAACAAGGGGGCAATTACTTTTTCACACAGGGCCATGTAGGTTTGGATTTTTTTTCTCCCTAAATAATAAAAACCATCATTTAAAAACTGCATTTTGTGTTTACTTGTGTTATATTTGACTAATGGTTAAATGTGTTTGATGATCAGAAACATTTTGTGTGACAAACATGCAAAAGAATAAGAAATCAGGAAGGGGGCAAATAGTTTTTCACACCACTGTAAAATCCTACTAATAACCTACAAAGCCTTAAATAACCTTGCGCCAAACTACATCAGTGACCTTCTCCATCACTATGTGCCTGTGCGCCCACTAAGGTCCTCTGATTCTGGCAATCTTGTTGTGCCCCACACTAATCTACACTCCATGAGTGACAGGGCCTTCAGCTGTATAGCGCCCAGACTCTGGAATGACCTACCGAAATTAATCAAGTCAGCTGACTCCATGAATTCTTTTAAAAAACAACTCAAAACTCATCTGTTCAGGAAGGCTTTTAGCTCTACTTGACTTTATTACCCTTCTCTCAGTTTACTTCTCTGTCAAGATGCTCATGTAACCTGTATGTGTGTGTGCACTAGACCATCAATTATGTTGTTTGTTAGGCTTTTTTTTCTCTGAATTCATTGTCGTAACTTTATTTATTTATTTACCTGGTTTGTACAATGCTATATACTGTATACCCTGCCGTTCTTCTTATATTCTGTAAGTGCCTTGAGCATGGGAAAGGCGCTATATAAATAAAATGTATTATTATTATTATTATTATTATTATTATTATTTTGACCCTCTGAACATTTTTAAAAGTCAGTTTAGAAATTTCTATTTTTAACAATATTCCAACTGTCTTTTTTCTTACCAAAACCCTTGGTAAAAGAAATTTTGAAAGCATTCATCAACAGTACTTCTTCAGGTAAGATTGTTTGTAATAGGGCTGTCCCCTGTGTGTCTGCTGCATGTATTTGAGTAGCAAAAGCTCTGTTCAAGTCCTTAGTCATGAAATTAATCTATTTAAAGCAGGCATGCCTACCTTGCATTTCATGCTCCTGGGACTGGCATTTTTTGATCATTAAAAACATGGATTTAAGTGTGCTTGGTTTGCGAATGGAGGGATGTTCTTAACTGGCATTTTTGCTATTCTTTCCTTCGCTGTCAGTTGGCAGGTTCTTTTTGATAAGGAATGCTTATTTGTATAGGTTTGTGGTAACAAGAATATTGAATATTTTATAAGATATGTTATAAGATGCTGCAGATGTTCTATCAGACAGTTGTGGCGAGCGCCCTCTTCTACGCAGTGGTGTGCTGGGGAAGCAGCATAAAGAAGAGGGATGCCTCACGCCTGGACAAACTGGTGAGGAAGGCAGGCTCTATTGTAGGCATGGAGCTGGACAGTTTGACATCCGTGGCAGAGTGACGGGCACTGAGCAGGCTCCTGTCAATCATGGAGAATCCACTGAACAGGATTGTCTCCAGACAGAGGAGCAGCTTCAGCGACAGACTGCTGTCACTGTCCTGCTCCACTGACAGACTGAGGAGATCGTTCCTCCCCCACACTATCCGACTCTTCAGTTCCACCCGGGGGGGTAAACGTTAAAATTATACAAAGTTATTGTCTGTCTGTATACCTGCATTTTTATCACTCTTTAATTTAATATTGTTCTTTATCAGTATGCTGCTGCTGGAGTATGTGAATTTCCCCTTTTGATTAATAAAGTATCTATCTATCTATCTATCTACACTGATAATTCATATCAGTAACTCAAAAAATTCCACCTTTTAATTCTGTTTGACATTTGCCCATCCCAATGAAGAAACTCTTGTTAAATTCTTTGGCAAATCTCATGACCTCTCATCACCATTGAATTGGATGGGTCAAACTACAGTGATTATTGGGCACTGTAAATGGCTAAATTGCATTGGGCCACTTTTATTTTCTTGAATTTCTGACAAGTCTTGTATTAAAATGTTTTAAGAACAACAATGCTACAAGATTAATTGGATTGGTTTTGATGTCCATTGAAAGATAACTAGCAGAAGGGTTGAATTATAAGCATTTAACAAAAAAGTTCACTTAAGTTAAAGCTAGAAAGGTTAGGAAAATAAATTTTGAAATAATTTGCTATGATTTATGTAAAAGCCTTACATTTTTCCTAAATGATAATGACATTTTAATGACTCATAACATGTTGATAGTATTTCAACAATTACTTTTTATGACATAAGTATATAAACATATTCTATATCTATTATGTATATATATATCCTGAATGGTTGAGTCACTCTGGGCTCCACACCCTTCTAGGGACAGCATTATTTGCAGCTTTATAGTTTTGGCTTTACAATTTGTAGTTTCTTATCTATTCTCATTACTCTCACTGTTATTCTTTTGTACTTTCTTGAAAAGATAGGTTTATATATTGACAGTATGTTAATTCAGGATATAATACAGTTATTTGCAACAATAGACATAAAGGAGTTTCACTGGCGCAGCACTGAACATTGATATTTGCCACACAGTCACAACAAAGAGTCTGGAACATTCTCACAAAGATGCTAGGCAAAATATAGTTACTGCTCATTGACAAGAAAATGAATGGTCTTCTTGAATTTGTTAAATGTACCTAGATGATCCACAACAGTTCTCAAATTATATTTTATGGACAGATTAGCCAACATTAAACAAAACCTAAAGGTGATAGAGTTAGAGTTAGAGTTTGGGGGTGCTTTGCTGCATCTGTCTGGACAACTAATAATTGCTGAAGAAACTACGAATTAGTTTCAATGTTCCAGAGAATTGTTCACAAGAATATTAGTCTATCTGCCCGTAAGCTGGAGTATAACTGTCATGTAGCAAGTTAGTAATCCAGAACACAAAAGGAAATCTGTTATCAAAGTGGTTAAAGAAAAAAATGTATTGTTTTGAAATATGCTAGTCAAAGTCTGTACTTAAATACCTTGGATGTATAGTGGCACGATCTGACACAAGTGGTTCATTATCAGAAATCCAGAAAGTTGAAGCAGTGCTACTAGAATGACTAAGCCAAAATTCCTCTAGTGCTATGAGAAAATGATCAGAAACCAGGAAACATCTGGTTGCAGTTATTGCTGCTAAAGATGCCCTACCCAGTTATTATCTGTTAAGGGGGCAACCAGTTTTTCACATGAAGCATTGATTATTGCATAGCTTTTTAAAATAACAACAAGTACCAACATATTTTATCTTATTTGAGGTTTTCATTTAAAACATGATTACATTTGCATATCAGCATATATTGTAGTAATTAAAATGGTTGGATTTTGCATTAGTAATGTTAGTCTCATTGTTGAAATCTAGTCTTTCATTTTAAAAGTATGTTTAAATCAATTGTTTTTATTTTACCTGAGGCTTACTCTTGAAAACATTAAAGTTTAATGGGGTATAATTAAAAAGAAACGTCATCTTTTCCAAATGTGCCATCAATGGGGTAATCATTGTAAATAAATATTCGATCAGTTGTAGTCAGCATAAACCTGGTAAAGCATGCATGGAGCAGATAGCCTTTTCTCACCTGGCTCTTTCTTGTGCGCATGGTGACCTATTTGTACATGACACTAATCTAGCATCACTGGGCACGGAAGTCATAAATCTCTTTTTAGCACGCCTCTGTTCTGAGAAATGTAATTTACTGTGAGTGCTCAAGTGAAGTCACTCATATCTGATTGACGATGTTGTCCCAAATGTGCTCTTTGAATCTGCTTGTTTAAGATATAGACAGATACATTGCTTAGTACATTCAAGATCATTCTAAAATGCTATAAATAAAAATATAAACTGCATAGGATTTGAATTATATTTAGTTTGATTAAAAACTTTTACAATTGGTAGATGAACAAAATAGTAATTACTTTTGGAAACATAATCAACTTATTGTTTATTTTAATTATAATCTATCAGATGTTATTTATTATGATTTTTAAAGAAAATTTGTTTTTAGGGAAAAAAAGCTATTTCTGTCACAATCACATTCATTCTGTCAAGTGCACAGTTGCTATGAGCATTTCTTTGCATTTTCTAAATACAGTGGATTCAGAAAGTATTCAGAATCCTTCACTTTTTCACATTTTGCTATGCTACCTACATCAAGCAGAACTTAATATCCAAGAATGACAAAGTGAAAATGGGAATTTAGACTTTTTTGCAAATTGATTAGAAATAAAAAATTACAATATCACATCACAAGTCTTCAGACACTGTGCTATGACACAATTGCTCAGGTACATCCCATGCCATTGAAGACCATTGAGATATTTCTGCACTTTGTTTGCGATGCACTTATGGTCAATTCAATTGATTGCACATGATTAGGAAAGACACACATCTGTCATTAGAAGGCCCCACATGTGACAATGTGCATCAGTGGCTGTCATAACGATTAAATGGAAGACATTTTTCAACAGCAGCAGTTTTGTGACTAGACGGGGCTGAGGGAAAGCTGAACAGAGCAAAGTACGGAGATATATTTAATGAAAACGGGCTTCAGGGTGTTCTAAACCTGAGAGTGGGCTAAAGGTTCACCTGACTCAAAGGACAGTGACCCTAAGCACAAAGCTAAGACAATACAGGAGATGTCGTGTAGTTGCCCAGCCAGAGCATAGACTTGTACCCAATCTAATATCTCTGGAGAGACCTTCAAATAGCTGTCCATAGATGGTCTCCAACCACAATGACAAAGCTTCACAGAATTTGCAGAGAAGAATGTCAGAAAATCTCCAATTCTAGGTGCACAAAGCTTGATGCAAACCCTGGTCTCCTTACTGTGAGGCTGTAGCGCTACTACTGTGCCACCATGCCGCCCCATCCACAAACATTCTTAATCCAATTTAGAGCTCAGGCCTGTTGTGGTAATATTACTGCAAGACAGAAATCTACCCTAGATGAGACAACCCTCACTCATCCAAAGTCGGCCTGTTTAGGGTCTTTAGTTTAACCTAATATGCATGCCTTTGGAATATGTAGAATATGAAGCACAATTTTCAGACAATGATTTGAGAGGTAGTATTTCTACATCAGCTGTTAGGGTGCTAATTAAGAATCTTTGCTTAAAAGTCGATTAAGAGTTTGCAATTTCTTACTGAGCAAGAATTCTTCCCTCAGTCAAAAAACATACCATCTGGTAAATCGAATGCAGGAAATTAGAAAGGTGCATGTACATGTTAGTCATCTTTACGTTCTACTTCCTATATGTAATACTTTTCATTTATTTACATTAAATGTCATGTGCCACAAATCTGCCTAAGCCTGTATTTGATCTAGATCCCTTTATAATGATTCTGCTGATTTTTTAGCATCTACTATTTCACCTAGTTTGTATCAGCTTATTTATATTCGTGTCCAGAAACTTTAAAAATAAAAATAGCCTTAGCAAAAATCCCTGATTGACACTACTTCTAACATCACCTAATTCTAAAAAAGTTCCTTGTACCATAACCCTTTACATTCAGTGTTTATTTGAATTTTGCACCCTGATTTCCTGAGTCTCTCATGTGATACCTTATCAAAAGCTTTCTGAAAAACAAGATAAAGAATATCATATGCTTCCCTCTGATGATACGCTTTTGTTGCTCCCTCATAGGTTTCATTAATATGCTGGAATTCTAACTTATGGAGTTAGTTGTCAGATATGATAAAACTATATTGAATACATAGCACTTATGTCACGTAAGAGTTACCATAAAATCTAATTGACTAAAATTAGCAAGTGTCATTAGCATACAGATTTGCTCTTTTGGCCTTCAGTTGTACTAGAGTTTCATTACTGAGACAATTGCCTTTGACTGTTTCTGGATAAATTGCAGTGTCAAGTGTGGATAATAGCTAAAGGGTTATTACTGCATTTGGCTCCTCTTCAAAGTGAATGTTATTCTTTTTGTGTGTTACACTAGTACAGCAGCTGCAGCAAAGAGTGTATTTATTTAAAAGTGTAATATCAGTAGTGAATCTCCTAGGGGATTTAAATCACTGCTTCCTCTTTAAGGAAACATTTTTTTCTGAGTTTCTGAGACTAAAAGATATTTATGAGTTATTTTTTGTTAAATGTCATGGTGCTGAAATGGTTTGTTTAGACTGACAGATGAGTTGGCGCTTTAAGTTCCTTGCCAGCAATGTCCTTTGTAATACAGACAATTAGTCCTTAAAACACAAACTGCCTTTTTTAATTTAATGCATATGGAACTTGTGCTTTTATAGCATGTCAACAAAAAATACTTTCTAGTTCTGAGTAAGGTACAGTGCACAGTGAATCAATGGCAGGATATATTAAATACTCTACCTGCTTAGATTTACTTAGTGATTCTTGTTATCCTGGTCTGAATTACTCTGAAAATTATATGGTGGCAAAGTGCATAGTACTAGCAGAGTCTTAGATTTAAGTTCCTGCCTGGGCAATGCCTGTGTGCAGTTTCCATGTACCTCTCATATCCCTCTACTTTTACTTATGGCACTTTTGTGTCCTTCCACATCCCAAACATCTGCAGGCATGATATATGTGAGTGTGCCTTATAGTGAAATTGAATGAACTGGATGATCAAATAGTGTATGTGAGATTTCTACTAACTATACCACAGAAAAGTAAGCACAATGCCTAAAAAAGTATTTGACCTCAAACACCCAAGACACACACACCCTTGGAAGTTTTCACATTTTATTGTTACATAATTTTCAATCACATAATTTCACTTTGTTGAAACTCATGAACAGAAGAATCTTAATGTCAAAGTGAAAACAAATTTCTACAAATTGGTCTAAATTAAATTACAAATATGAAACACAAAATAATAGATCACATAAGTATTCACCCCCATCAAAAGATACGCTACTAAAAAACCAACACATAGGTTCTCAAAGGCTGCAAAAATTGAACTATGTGCCCCCTTTGCATTCAGTTCACTATTAAGCCTGTGTTCATATTTATGTTCACTGAAGTAAGCTCAGGTTTGTATGCTAAATAAATACTGGCCTGTTTCAAATTGCTGACTTGAGCCTGATGCTTGGATGTCATGGATGCTGTATACCGTTACAATCCCAAAATCCATTCATTCCTTTTCTTACCCTTGTACCCACTTCAGAAGCTTGGATAGTCAGTTCTCTTCCTGGAAATATTTTACACAAGGTGAGAACCAACACTGCTTGGAGGTGCTTGTCCACTGTAGGGCAATCTCAAAATCGTTGTTCTTAATGGCATAGTTAGTGATTGTGAAATCCTTATAGAGCAACTGTTTTTCTTTAAAATCTCTTACATTTTATGTAGAAATAAAATAATAAACTTTGAATATTTATATTTTTGATAAAGCATTTCCACTCCAGTATAGTTGGCAGAAAGTGATTTTTTCTTCATTGGTGTCTTAGAGCATGCAATAATTAAAGTAGACAATCTTTACTTATTATTAGTAATCCGTATTACTTTAAGTGAGATTTCATTTGAACCAATAATCTATATTTACAAACTTATAGAATATCCTTAAATGTAATATCTTCAATATCTTAAAAAAAAACATTTCCAAGTATTCAAAGATTACAAACATGAGCATGTGGTCATATAACATGGTCATCAGGGAATTAAAGATTAATTCTGGCGGTGTGTATTATATGCTTTATACTAAATCTGGTTCTCTGATAATCACTTAATATAAAATTCTATAAATGTACACTAGAGTCAGCAGTCAATGACTATATGAGTTGTGCGATGGTGATGAAACAAATTGCAGACCCGATGAAAACCAAATTAAGAAATGCCATTACTTGTCTCACCCAGGGAGCCAAGGTCATTTCTGCAAAGACGTGCTAAATATGTTATGCTTGTTAATGGAGGTCCCACCAATCAACTTGTCATTTAAGCACATACTAATGCAACTACATATAGAAGGTCAGTAGCTGCCTCACTCTTCTTTCAGCTAGTAATTTCAGTTTACTTTACCATCCATATTTTAGCACTGCCCAGGCTAAGAAGATCATAAGAAATTGCAATCTGATCTTTCATCTGTTGATATATGTCAAGTGAGCAAACAATATCAGCAGTTTATTATTAAATCAATAAACAAAAATCAAAACATAAGCATGTTTCCTTAATGAGCCCTGGAATGGAGCAGTGCTTTGTCCAGGGTTGGTTCATGCTTTGCGTTCAATGGTAAAGGATTGGCTCTGGCCCAGTGCAACCATGAACTGGATTAAACTGTGGGGAAAGAGAAACCAATTAGATAATAAACCAAGTCTGGTTTATTTTACACTGGCAATGCCAAAAACCTTTTTATTAAAACAGAATTAATGGTACAATGTTAAGGCCATGTGTTTCAATCACATTGTGCATATACAACCCTCTGTTCACTGGATATGCCTTACATCCTTCTTTCTTTGTCCTTCTTGTTGTCTTTCTTCATTGGACATTCCAGTCTTGTTGTGGACAGCAGACACCGCATGGTTTACTATCTTATGCCATCCACTTATCTTTGTTCATTCCCACCCTCTTGTGGATGCTCTATGAAAGACACTGGATGAATGGACATTTTATCGTTTTATATACAGTATATAGAGAGAGATGAGGGACTAAGAAAAAATAAAAAGGTATGCTCCACTACCTATGGGTATTTAGCTGCTGGATCATCAAGTCAATTATATGTTTTTCTTCTCCCTCTCTCCCTCTATCCCTTCTCTCTCTCTCTCTCTCTATCTTTTCTTCCTTTCAGTTTTCCATTTTGATGTAGGTCTGTCAATGAAAAGGGGACATTCTGGTGGAAATACTGATTTTATAGCTGCAGTCAGTGGAGGAACCACAACTGGTTTTACACTTTTGGTTTTTTTTGGGTTTGTTTTTTTTTTTTTTTTTACAATATAGGCTTTCACTTTCATTGAGGAGAGACTAGACAGACAGACAGACACGTAAGATGCTGTTCCTTCCTATGTCATAATAATTTTGCTCCTGCTGGGAGGAGAGATAGTTGAATTTATAAACATACACTTTACTGTTTTAATTTGATTTTAAATAATTTGATGGCAAAATAATATATTTCAAAGCACATCTTTGAATTGGCAACATGTACCTGTATTTTGTATTGCATACTTTTTTACCTTTAAGCACCTGTTCCTTCCATAAAATAGTGTAGAGTCTTGAACAATAATATTATATTGTATTACTGTAATCTCATAGTCCGCTATTCATAGCTTAGTACTTCAGCTAATAGGCAGATGTTGCAAAACAATGAAAGAAAAACCTTGTTGCCTCCCATTCAGGTTTAAAACATCTATACTTTTCTGAGTTAAAGAAACATTACCTGACTTCTGAAGCATGAAATCAAGTTTCTCAATTCAGTTGTTCAGATGGGAACTTTTAGTCATGTTACGTTTACACAAATTGCAAAGTGATATTTGTCACATTTTTAATAGGATGTATGTTGGGCTATTTTTAGAGTAAAAAATAAGCTACAGGGCAGGTTTAATAAGGTTGCATTTTGACAGTGACTCATCTGCACTTGATTTTGTTACAAAGGTTGTTTAACATGCTTTGAAAATAATTCTAGATGACACAGACATATGTTTGGCTTTGGTATCAAAGGTTAACATCTTCTGATTCACTTGCTATTTTAATACATGTTATATGATTCAAAGTTATTCGACACACTGTAAAATCAAGTCACTCCACCCATTTTCTGGTATTTTTCTGACGCTGATACCTTAGGAGCTGTTTGTTAGGCTTGAATTAATCTATACAGTACTTTGTAATCTGATATATAGGTGATGGTGCATATATTTTACTTAAATGCAGTAAATCCATTTGATACATTTTTCCTTTAACAGGTAATCTGCCACTCAAGTGCCTATCTGTCTTTTAATTTTTCTCTTTTTATTTCAATGTATTTTTACATATGGTGCTTTCTTTTATGGGACCCTTCATGGAATAAATTACAGGGAAAAACTCTGAATAACAAAGAACTTCTTAGGCTTTCTTTTACTTTAGAGTCTTGGGGTACAAGTCAGTGGCTCTGCCAGAGTTTTCTTAATCTGGAGACCCTGAGTTCTCGCTTACAATAATCTTAAGAGAAACTGTCTCTTATGCTATTGTTTCCCCCAGGACTCTTGACTAGGAATGATATGGGAAAAATTTGTAAAATAAACATTCCATTTTAACTTTTTTTAATACTCATTGAGTGATCTTGGCCTGACCAAAGTCATATGCATATTTAGTACAGTAATATATAAATAGGTTGGAAAGCTAAAATCATCAATATTGTAACAAATGATAACAACTGTCTGTTCATCCATTCATCTATTGTGAAACCCTCTAATCAAGTTCAGGATCATTGCAGTATCAGCCACAATACAGAGAGCAGCACTGGATAGCACATGTGTTTATCACAGAGTATGCTCACTCACCCCTATCCAATTTAGAGTCACTATTCAACCTAACACACATATTAATGATGCAGGGAAAAACCCACATAATCATAGAGAGAAAGTGAAACTCTGCACAGACCGTGACGATGTTAGTGTTAAAAATTTTGGAGTTGTTCAGCTGCACCACTGTATCCTCCTCTAATACAACTGTATCATGTATAGTAAACATACTAATTATATCTACACATTACCTCTTAGTTACTCTGTACATATTAGGAGTTTTCTGCAGCATGTCATACTTTTTTATTGTTTTTCTCAGTCCCCATGAAGCATAAGTATGGTGGGACTAAGAGTTTAATTTGATTTAAGATGAATAATGACTTTGAAAATTTCATTACAACATTTTCTGTTAAACACAATATTTTAGTCATTGTTGCCAGTTTAAAAAGGTTAAACAAATCTCTAAGAATAAAGGAGTGCTTCATTTACTATTACTGTTGAAAGATGCTGGAGATGGCTGCAGCCTGAATCAGCAGTTTCCAGCAAATGAGCTATCTAGCCTACTCAGACTTCTGCCCTTTTGAGGAAACTTGCAGAATGTGCTAGTAAAAATGACAAACAACATTTATTGGTGCATCTTTTATAATAAGATGTTGAAGGATCCCATTAGAGTCAAATGAATGTTATCAGCCTACTGTAAAGCTTTGATCTGGAAAGAATTGTGGGCTTTAAAGCATCTAGTTTCTACTGTAATCTGAAATTACTCTTGCATCTATGGTAAATTCAGGCAGCACTGTAGATTGTAAGAAACTAGGGGGCTCCGCCCCCTGCTCGCTTCGCTCGCCAACCCCTGGTGTTGGGAATGACAAAGAGCGTGATGTATGAATGAGATATAGAATAGTGTGAAGGTGTAGATGATGCAAATAGAAAGCAAACAATAAAGTGTGTGGCACAGTGTAAAGGTTTATTGGAAAATTTCTTTGTACACGCCGTTTAAGTGTAAAAGGTAATTCCAGCTCAGAACTTGTAAGGTCAATGAAGATGGTTATTGTTGTGATCAGAGTCAAGTTTGTCAGAGCTTAGAAAGAGTTGTGTCTCTCCAGGAAGTAATGGAATGACTTGGGTATTTATGTTTTCCACATTAATATTTTTTGGACATAATATAGTGCGTTGTGTTAAAAGGGGCATTTGGTCTAATGAGATTGCTGTTCCAAATCTGTCTGTAACTAAGTCGTCGCAGATAAAGGCTTGAGGAATTGTAATAATATGTGGGTGAAGTCCATCTGTATTGGTGAGTGTACCATCTCTCAGTTGTAATAAGCAATTGTTATGATCTGGTTCTGGACATCGTATCTTTTTTACTAACTGTATCTTTTGAAAGCAATGCCAATTGTCTGCGTATTTTAAGGTGCACTGAACAATAGCTGAGTGCATGGCACCTGGAAGAATAGCTAATCACTGTCTAAAATCTCCTCCTCATAAAAGTACCTTTCCTCCAAATCGAATATTATTATTCATAAACGTTTGTAGAAGTTTATGAATGGTGTTGAGTAAGTGACTTCATGCCATTGTACATTCATCAATAAACAACATTTTTTCAAGACGGATGTCACGTGCAGTGCCACCGTTAATGTTCATAGTGGATACCGATTTGTAGGATCTAATGCAGTTGATAAAGATTTTACTTTCAGGTACATCGTCAGTTAGAAGCTTCTGTAGAAATTCAGGATATGAATGTAAAGGAGGCAGTCTAATTTGACCCTTTTGACAACAACGTGTAAATGTATTACTTGTATTGCCAGTTGTTTCTTCAGGGAAGTGAACTGAATGACAATGATTGCAAATGACATTCATTAATCCGAATGAATTTTCCTGGTGTATGTTTTGCTTGTGCCGTTTGAGAGGCGCGTTGTTGCATGTGTAGTATTTGGGACGTGTTGTTTTGGAGCTGTAATCGATTTGCCTGTGCTGTGTGAGAAGCCCGTTGTAGCCTTCGCTGCCGTTAACATGTTTTGCTTGTGGTGTTTGAGTGCCGCGTTGTTGCATGTCCATTATTTGTGACGCGCTATTTTTGATTTTTAATTGATTCGCCTCCGCTTTGCGCAAAGTCCGTTTCACTCTATGTCGTGCATTGTTTGTATCGTGCCTTGTCCGTTTTTGTATGTCGGTCAGTTGAGCTTTCTGCTTTTGGAGTCTTGCTTGCTTGTTTTCTGGCCGGTCATATGCGCGTTGCTTTGCTCCCTTTTTTGTATGTCTGAGACGCGAGCTCTTTCTTTTGAAATCGTGCTTGTTTCGATGCAGCACTTTGAGACGCGCGCTGTATGCATCTACGTTCAATGTGTCTGTTCATTTGGGCACGTCTCTGTAACGGGGTTACTTGAGCTTTGCGTTTTTTGATCCGAGACATTTTTTCTCACGTATTTTCCGAAGCGCGTTGTATGCGCCGCCGTGTATTCTTTTTGTTTCATTCGTGTTCGTGTGTTTGGTCCCGTTATCCGATCCGAATCGTTTTGTGCCCGTGACCGTGTATGCATGACTTGTTTGTTCGTCAGCGTGCGAAATATGTATAAGTATTAAGGAGGATCGCACTCACTGTTAATATGGAGCCTTTTCTCCAGTTGAACGGTTAATAGTGCTTTATTTTAATGAGATCCACCTATGCTGCCTAGTGTGAAGGTTTTGAGATGACGTATGTTTAATATGGACGTTTCCTTTAAATATGTGGCTTTGGGTGTCACTTCTTATTGATATGGGGGGGGGGATTGTTGTTGCACGAGCGTCTTCTTTCTTTTTGTGTTCCTGTGTCTTGTTTGAATCCCCCTCTTTGTGTGTGTCCCGTCCCTTGCTTGTAGGATCTGTGGGGCGGTTTTGTGTTCTTTTTTTTTTGTCTTCCATGGGCTTGTTGAATCCCCCTCTTGGTGTGTGTCCCGTCCCGTGCCTGTAGGGTGTGGGGGGGTGTGGTCGTGCCTTGCTGTTGTGCGCTCGTCTGTTCTTTGTTTTTGGTGTGTTTAGTTTCGTGTGCAATGTGTTTCGTGCTTTGCCCGCGTTTGCCTACTTTTTTATGTGCCTTTTCCTTTTTTCGGTGCTTGTTGCGACTCATTTCTGTGACTCCTTTTTGTATGTGCTCACTCCTTTTTTCTGTGGTCTTGTCCGCCTCTCGCGGCCCCTCATCCGCCTTTGTCGCCCTCTTTTGTCCGCCTTTCTCCGACTCTCGCGGACTGTTTTTGCGCCTGCGCCTCTCGCGGACCCTCATCCGCCTGTCTCGCCCTCTTTTGTCCGCCTTTCTCCTCATCCGCCTCTCTCGCCCTCTTTTGTCCGCCTTTCTCGGCTCCTCAGCCGACTCTCGCGGACTCTTTTTGCGCCTGCGCAGTACGTCTTTTTGCAGCTACGGCCCATTGCCGGATGTGCCTGCGTCCATCATCCGGTTTAGCATTCTCGGTTAGTAATATGGATTATTCTCTAATGTACAGGTATAATTTGTAAAGGCAAATTGTAAACTTGGAGGTGATGTGGGACCATTTTCTTGTGGTGATATAACTGGAAATAAAGGGTAAAGAGTTTTTGAAAGTATAGCAATCAAGCATCTCTGTAGTATGCACTGCTTTTATTTTAAGGACGTAGATGATCTGTAAGTTTGATGTTAATTAACTGGATATATTCTGAACACCTTAGTGTGACATGGACAGTGGAAATTAAAAGCTGTGGAGTGGCAGTAGCATTAGTATTGTCATGAGCAACATGCAAGTAGTATCCCATTGTGCAGAAGTGCTACCTCAGAACACCAGAGTCCTCTGTCAGTTTATAAGTGAGCCTCAAAGTTTTGATGAGGGGCATATTTTGAAGTAAGTTGTGCTTGTTCTGTATTTCTCTGTAACTTTAAAACATTATTGTTAGCTTTACTGCATCACTTAACTTTGTTAATTGCTCAATAATGACCCAGCATCCTGTCCAGTGTGTAGCCCCGCTAGAATTCTATGCCAAGTGAATTAATCTGTGGCTCACAACGACACATTAAAGGACAAAAGCAGCCACGAGAATGGAATTTTCACACAAGGTTGGCAAACATCTGTTTGGCATACAGTAATCACTCTCAGCAGTTTTTAATTTCTAAATTCTGCCAGGACATATAGGAACTCTTGAGACAAATTACTCTACTTCACAAGCTATCCAATAGGCAAACATTTATAAGCATTCAAGTAAACAAAATACAGTTCACTTGACCTTTATTAACTGTTGCACCTAACAAAAACATTTTCTGTTTTTTGGCTGTTATTTCTATTATTTCTCCCACCTCTAAATACTGTTGTGTTTTATTATTTGAGCAGAGCCATTCAGTTGTAGTTCCAGTGGACGTCTAGGGTTCAAAGAACTACATCAGCTGAAAAAAACTTATTATGTGCATTATCAATTTTGATATCAGTTCACCATTGTAAATGAGCAATTATTACATTGATCAACATTTTCCCATATTATAGCACATTAAATGGCCCTAAACAGAGGTTTTGTGGCTTATCTTTTATAAAGTTGAACTGTTTTCCAGTACTGTTTTTGTTACTAACTTACTGTGCTGATCCAAGCCACTTATCTTGCCAGTGTCCCCTGATTTGTGGAAATACCGTAATTGTGCTTTGCACTTGTGCTTTCCTTTTTGGATGAAAGTTCTCATCAGGTAATTCAATAACTCTATTCAACATGTATTTGTTGGTGCCACTTATGAATTTAATGAAAATGTCTCCCAAATGGTGAAGGTGTACAAAAACTCAAAGTTGCTGGTCAGGAGAGTGCAGACAGACAGACACTTACTCACTCATTCATCAATCAATCCCAACGGAAAATTACAGTATTACAGCAGGCTACAAATACAGTATTAACAGCAGACAAACATTCCACAGAATGCTGTCCTCTAAACTGTATAAAATTAATAAATAATCTATTTAAAGCTACAGTACTATAATATCAGAAAAACATTCTCCATCCAAGTCTGATGTCAGCTGAGTAAAGACATACTTCCAGCAGAGCTTCCCAGAGTAGCTGTGTGCTGAAGGTGTTACACAAATTGATCAGAGTGTCAGGCAGAGGATGGGGGGGTATTGCTCATTATAGCCAAAGGTTTATATAACATACCATTCTCATTGATTACATGATGAGTTGTTACTTTCCACAAGTGTTACGCTGTGATATCTGATACTGATTACACATCTTCAGCTTTAAAGTTCACAAATTCATTAAAATAATTAGTAATGATTTAGCATGTAATTCAGTAATTTCCCCCCACATCCCAAAGTTGTGCGTGTTAAACTGATTGGTGAATCTAAATTAGCTCTGTGTGGTTCCCTGAGCCCCTGTAATTGGCTGATGCCCCTTTCAGGGTTGGTTCCTGTCTTGCACCTGATGTTGCTGAGATAGCCCCTGTGGATCTGAATTGTATTAAGCATTTTTAAGAAAGAGTGGGGCAATGTTTAATGCTGCTGCCTCATGTGTCCAGAGTTCTTGGTACAGATTTTGCACTCAATCTCATTTAGTTTGTTCTATCTATGTATCTGCATGTGGTTTCCTCCAGGAGGTCTGGTTGTCCTCTTGCAACCACAAACACATGTGGGTTAGGCTAACTGTCAATTCCAGTGTGGCTCTGTGTGAGTGTGTGCATGAATTTGCCCTGCAATGAACAGATTAGCTTCCTGCCTTGTTTGCAGTTATGCTGAGATAGACTGTGGATGTCTGCCACCCTGAGCCAGATGTTAAGTGTGTTATCTTAAATAATTTCTTCATTAGACATTGAATACCAAGAGGCAGAATGCCTAATATTGGTCTAACTATAAGGTGTCCTGTTTATAATAAATATTAACCAATCTGTAACATTGTTTATCATACAAATGTTCACTTCAGCTAAGGTCTTTATGAGTTTTCTGACATTGTTTAGGAATACGTGCTGTCTTGTTAAGATACTTTGCAGATGTTTTAATGATTTCATTTTCTAATAAGGGCAGCATGGTGCTGTAGAGTTTAACACTGCTATCTTATAGTTTTATGAGAGTGAAGTAAGCTTTGAGCCCTATCACTTTCTAATTGGAGCTTTACATATTCTGTCTATAAATTCAAAGAGTTTTCATTTGCTTTTGTGGTGTTCTGGTTTCTTTACACATCCCATTAAAATAGCTTGGTATGGGAAAGAGTTGTTTATGTATGACCATTGGTGGACTGGTGTCCTATACAGTTTTGATTCCTACCATTATGCGTGTTGCTACTAAGACAGAGTTCAGCTCACCAAACATCTGTCATGGAAAGAGCAAGTTCATAAAGTTGATGGATGGCTGTATTTGTATTTGTGTTTGTATGCGTGTCTTACTATGTGTCTTACTAGGGTTTTTTTTTATGGCAGTAGCAAAAATGAAAATGTCCCAAGTCATTCCCAGCTCTCACGTCCACCACCCTTTTTTCAAATTGACCACATCAGATTGACTACTGGTTCAATGTTTTAGAGAGTAATGCTGTGAAGGTATAAGAAGTTAACCAGGAGATGCATGTTTCTTTCATAAATAAGACAGCAGATTTCTTTTTAGGAAACTAGGAATAAACTAGAACACCAAAAGTAAACTTTTCTGATCACTGAAATTTGTTTTTCTCAATTGGGGAGCTTAACCATAATTGTTGTTAGAAAGAATTGCCAGGAGTATTTTACCAAGATTCTGTAACATAACCAGAGCCAAAATTCCAAGACAGAGACAGAGTCAAAACAAAAAAACACAAGAATTAATACCAGAATACCAAAAACAAGGCTTTTCAGTTAACTTCTTTACTGATCCAAATAGTAGCTCAGAAAAAGCAGATTATGCTGCTGCTCATATCAGGTGGATGGACCCTGGAAAACAGACAAGATCCTATAGCAACCATTATCAGTCTATACCAGCTTTCTAAATGGTAATGTGACAGTTAAAATTGTAATCAAAAAATGAAAAGCTTTCTTCAAAAAGAAATTGAATTCATGCTCATATATGAAAATAAAGCTTGTAAATTAAAATTTCAAAATCTAAAATTCTAAATAAAGAAAAACATATTTAAAGCACAAAAATTTACAAGCAGGAAAAGCAGTTTTCCTATTCTCAATGGTTTTAAGAAAAGAGTTTTGGTCCTCTGCAATTTTTTCTATTACTGCTTATTCCAGGCAAGTTTTTTTCTGATCATTTTCTTAGTTGTTACTTATTGGGAAAATTCTGCGTGAGGAATCAACCAAGTTTGGTGTTTATTTTGAAAAAAATAATCAAAAGATGCAATTTTCTTATGTGTAAATGTTATTGCTGTCCCTAGTGACTTCAACCTAGTTTAAAGTCTAAGTAGGGTTGGCTGCTTTTATACTTTATAGAAATGATTAGTTAATCTTCTCAAGAGATCACATTTCTAATAATATCTTTCCAAGAGCAAGAGACATGAGGTTTCCATAAATCACAAAGAGTCCTAGAACAGATTCCACCGTTAGAATGACACTGAAAGAATGTGTCATCCACGACTAAGTAGAAAAGCAAAAACCACCACACACAAAATTGCCCGATTTCCCCCACCTCGCACTCTCTACAATGCTGGAAAAAATACTGCTCAATTTCAAGGAATTAAACACCATTTCCGCATTATATAAAATCCTATTAGAGTCCCTACCTTTCAAAGATCCAAGAGGACATTGGGAAGAAGATCTCTTAATCAATATATCAGAAAAGGAGTGGAAGGTAGCAATGGAGAGAATTCACTCGAGCTCCATATGCGCAAAGCATAGAATTATTCAACTAAAAATTATATATCGAGCCCATCTGTCTCGCTTAAAACTGTCCAAAATGTTTCCAGGGAAAGATCCAACCTGCGAACGCTGCAACCAAGCTCCTGCCTCACTGGGTCACATGTTCTGGGCCTGCACCAAACTAACATCATTTTGGACCAAAATTTTTAAGTGCCTTTCAGACAGGCTTGTTGTCACAATCCTTCCTAACCCATTAACAGCTGTGTTCGGTGTTCTTCCAGACGAACTTGAAGTGGAGAAGGACAAGCAAACGGTGATTGCATTCACTACACTTTTGGCACACAGACTTATTCTGTTAAATTGGAAGAATCCTAACTGTCCTCTGATAAGTCAGTGGGAAACCGATGTTTTATATTATTTGAAATTGGAAAAAAACAAATTCTCAGTTAGAGGATCTATACAAAATTTTTTCAAAACCTGGCAGGATCTAATCAATATTATTTTAGAATAAGAGAAATAACTATTACCGCATTTAATTCCCTTCTCCATCTCTTATTTACCTATATATTTATTTCTCCCTTTCTTTTATTTATTGTTGCCTTATTAAAAAGCCCTAAGTAATTCTCATATGGCTTAGCTCTCCTTCTCGGGGGTGGGGTTTGATTTGTCTTCAATTTTGTTTGGTTATAAATTGATCTATTTGTATGGAATGATTACAATAAAAATTAATAAACGGAAAAAAAAAAAAAACACCACACACACCAAAAAAAGTCATGTGTGCTTATTTCATATTTGACATCCTGTAGGTATATTTCTCACGAGAGCACTTTTTCGTTACCTTCAGCATGATTATTCATTGAGAAAAGCTAACACTGTATTCTATAAATTTAAAGGCCATAGTTTCGGGGTATTGGACGGTTTGCAGTCATTGAAGGAATCCTGAATTCTCCACCACAGAATTCTTTCAGAAAGTCAGGCCATTTGTCTATAAACTGAAACAGAAGCACAGCTGTATCACACAGTAAGACAACGATCCACAGCATACAAGAATGGATCAAGAAAAGAAATGATTGGGATTGGCCTAGTCAAATAATGAACTTAAACATCTTGAAAAGGTGTGTAAGGACTTGCCCAAGAGAAAACCCACCAATCACACTGGACTGGAGGTGCTATGTGAAAGAGTTGGCTAGAATCTCGGCATAGGACTGCAAGTGTTCAGTAAACATACAGCAAGAATGTTTTTACTATCAAGAGGTGAATGACCAGTTAGTGAGGCCAAGGGGAGACACTATTTTCATTTAAGACACTTACTACTGTATAATTTACATATTTATTTAATAATATCTTGGAATAATGTTCATTAATACATCAACAGAATCTGAAAATGTGTTATTTGTATAGGTAGCATCAGTTTCATTTAATAATAGGCTTGGGGTGGCTCAGTAGTTAAGCACTGCCACCCCATATCTTCAGAGTTCTACATTCAAATACTGACCTGAGTTTCCATATTCTCCTTGTGTGTGTGCTTTTGTTCTCTGAAGACTCTGGTTTTCCTTCCAGTAATTGGTGTCTTAGGTTAATTGGTGACTCTACATTGGCCATATATCACTCAGTGTAGGTGTTTACCTGAGGCTGCCCTGCAATGGACTGGCTTCTCAACCATTTCTGCTTCCTGCACTTTTCTCACATTTCTGCAGCACCTTCGACACTGAACTGGACTAAGAGGGTTAAATAATGAATGGATGGTTTTGATTACAGATCTAATAAAACATAATCTGAAAACCATGTAGAAAATCAGAGAAGGGAAAATTTATTCTTATACACTCTAGTCGTCATAACACTCATTTTCACTACTCTCTTTTATATTACACTTGCCTTCTATTTGTTACATAGAACAGAAGCTAAGATTGTGAACTAAGTATTGAAGGGTTTGGTTTTGAAGTTCTCAGGTGTGAGTTCCACCTCTGGTTTCCTTTGAGACCATCAACAGATTACTTAACATGCTTGCCATGAGATTTGTTGCATTATTTTTGTGTTGTTCATGTAAGGCATTTTACAGTGTTTTTCTGTATGAAAGCTGCTATAAAAGTAAAGATTGATTCCATTCACAAGTGGAGTTACATTTGTATTTTTTGCTTACTCATTGACTGTAGATGACGGCCTATGAAAACTCCATCTGTTTTTGTTTCACCTTATCAGTAACTTTCTTTGACCGTACATACACCCTTACTTTTTAAACATAGTTTTATGAGCCAAAGAAAACAGACATGGGTTTTTGAGTAGAGGCTTACTAATAATGTTGTACACCTTTTTCATCTTATTTCCTTCCAATTCAGTGCCTTCTTCAATGAGTGTGTGAATTATTCTTGGGTATGGTTCCCATATCCTTCAAACTTATATTAAAAAAAATGATTTTGCTTTAATTTATAAAACGTTTACATGTGCCTGCTTTCCAAATGATTAAAGAACAAGATGTGAGGAGGAGATAAGTTTCTCTGCCAAGAATGACAATCAAAAGGAGATGATAATCAAGGTAAATGTAACAGTTCTTTTAGAAAATGTGTTTTCTTTACATCCCAGATGACCTCAGTTTAATGATTGGTGGTATTTCAGGAAGAGCGTACATTTATGCTGATGTAAAGTGAGGGCATCAGTTATTCACTGATGTGTCTGCATCAAATTTTGTAAGAAATAAAAAATGTTAATTTGTTTCCTAAAGAATGTGTCATGTTATTGTTGCAGTGTTCACATCAGTCTGTCTGTAGTGAATATTGCCTCATTTTTTTTATTTTTTCAATGAATAAGCTACCATATCTGTTTAAATGTCATTAGAAAAATAGTAACATAATTGGCTGATGGTGCAATGGACACAAGTTCATATGTCATCAGACAGGATTATAACTGATGTCTTGCCAGGATTTCAGCAACAAGATGTTCTGGGATTGATTTATTTTGTTTATACATTACTAAGACGCTTAAGAAGTAGGGTTGGTCATTGCAGGAATCAAAGGAGCACCGCAGAGGTTCTACCAGCAGAAAAAGACCGCAGCTGCAATTTCCTGTCTCATCGATACAGAACAAATAACTTATTGTAATCTAGTTTTAGCCAGTATAGTGAAAACATGTTTAATGGGCTTATAGTGCCATCGTTTCTGATGCATTTTTATTGTTCCTTTAAGCTCACTGCTGTGGGCAGAAGTCCATGAACACTGAACCAAGAGAAAGTTTTGTATTTTTTCTATTTTTTTTTTTATTTCTGGCTTGTATTATATATTCTAAAATCTGCTTAAATTGTAGATTTGAAAAACTTGAATGTAGTATCTGAATATTATCAGATCTCATCAACACAATATTTGACTATATTTAGAAAATTGGTCATATAAAACATGTGTAAGAAAGGTGCTATATTGCACCCGACCCAACACAGACTGGACACGGAGGCACTCGTAAAACAAAATAAACTATTTATTTTTCTTCAGCTGGAGGGCACGTCTTCCCCGTAATCCCTCCAGCCACAATACAGTCCCAAAACACAGACAGTAAATCACCACAAGTCAACACACTCTTCTTCCACCAACACTCCTCCCTGGCAACCACGCCCTCTTCCTCCCGATTCTGGCCACTGAGTGGTGGTCGCTGGCTCCTTTTATCGGGTACCCGGAAGTGCTGCAGGTGCTTGATTGCCGACATCCGGCTGCACTTCTGGTCTGGCGAGACCAATGCCCAAACGGGCCCAGCAGCTCCTGCTGCAGCACCCCCTGGCAGCGCCTGCGGAACCCAACAGGGCTGCACAGAACTCCAACCCCCATGAAGCACTGGGAGAGTCTGCTGCAACTCAGGGAGGCAGCCATCTAAGGTCTAGGGGGAGATACTGGGTTTCTTATCCTTGGCCCCCAGGTATATATGGTGAAGGGGCACCCCGGCCAGGTATGGGCCCCGGCCATCCGTCACAGTACCCTTCCCTCAGATGAGCCTCATAGGGCTAAGTGGCATGTCCCGCGAGGGCTGGTCTTCTCCATGACAGGAAGATGGCATCCTCAGTACCACGGCTCCACCTTATGGAAACAAAAACAAGAGACCTGGGGGTGTTGCCCTGACGTCCCTGCCAATTGGACATCCTCTCAGGGCAACACTGCCAGATGTGACTACAGCGGCCGCAGTTATAGCAACGCCGCCCCCCTACAGGTTGGCCTCTGCGGGATTGGAAGCAGTATGGAAAGTCCTGCTCCCTCGTCTGCTCCACTGAGGGCACCTGACATTTCAGCCCCTTCGCAGTGCAGCCCTCCACCTCCTTTACGCAGACAGGCACTGGGGTGCACTGACGGTCTGGTTCCCCTTATGAGAAGAAGGGAGACCCCTTACCATGTGCACCCCTTTAGACGCCCGCGAGACTGATGCCGGCAGTCGTGGCAAGGTTGTTTGGCAGCCGATGTCTATCAGCTGCCTCACTGCGCTCTCTTCTGCCGCGCTGTTAGTCATCACAGCTGCGTCTCTTGTAGGAGGCGGGGCTGCTTGGCAAGCAGAACTGATCACTGCTGCCGTTACGCTCCACCCTCCCATTCTTCTACGGCACAGGCCTCACTCACCTGTACTGTGACATCCTGCAGGCTGGAGGATCTTGCGCCGCGCTGCTTTAGCCACTCCATGATGGCTTCTAACGGCACGCCAAGCTTCTTTTCCAGTCCTTCCTTCGCCTCCTGCAGGACCTGAAAAACTTGAGCCAGGGACTGCAGGGGTAGGAGGACGGCCTCCACCTCCCGTGCAGCCTGCAAAGAAGTTAGTTTCTTCAGCCGCCGGTAGATTCGGACTCACCTCGTCCTCTCCCGCCAACTGCGAGCCATATGAGGCCCTGCACTTCTCTCACGGGCCCCTTCAGGGGTCCCTCCAAATCGAAGTGGAGGTTCGCCATCCCCGTCTCTCTACTTTCATCGGCGGGGAACCAACACACACCCTCCACCCCCTTACCTACTACAGGGAGGAACTCCTGCTCCTCTAGCGCAAACACCGCACCGGGAAGCTCGTCCAGGCTCTCATCCTCCAGCCGATGGACCGGGCCGAAGGGAAGACACAGGTCAGCTCTCGCTCTCTCCAGAGCTCGCTCTGCTGTCACGTCACGGACACACGTCCTCAGGCCACCAACGGGTACCCCGCCCCTCGGCGTCTAGGAGGTAGAAAACCCAAGGCCCTTCACCACTGGGCCCGTCACCTACCTCCTGCTGCAACCCGTGGTGCTGGTTAGTGTGGCGGCATCTGGTGGCTGACTTTTGAGTCCGCCCGGCTTTTTTCTTCCCCATTAGCACTGCATCCCGAGGAGCTCCCTGGTGGTTGTCCTGCAGCTCCCTGCCGCATGTGCGTGCTTCTCGGGGCGTGCCTTCTGCGCGACTGTGCTGTACGCGTGCCTCGCGCTGCTGTGCCAGGTCCTTACACAATTTAAATTGCAGGTCCCGGCTCCACAAGACAGACCGGAATCCTGCCGGCTACGCCAGTGTAAGAAAGGTGCTATATTGCGTCCAACCCGACACAGACTGGACACAGAGGCACTCGTAAAACAAAATGAACTATTTATTTTTCTTCAGCTGGAGGGCATGTCTTCCCCGTAATCCCTCCACCCACAACACAGTCCCAAGCACAGTACTCCAAGAACCACAAATAAAATACAACTTTCTCTTCCTCCACCACTCCTCCCTGGCAACCTCTTCCTCCCAATTCTGGCCGCTGAGTGGTGGTCACTGGCTCCCTTTATTGGGTACCCGAAAGTGCTCCAGGTGCTTGATTGCCGACATCTGGCTGCACTTCCGGGTGTGGCGAGACCAATGCGCAAAAGGGCCCAGCAGCTCCTGCTGCAGCACCCCCTGGCGGCGCCTGCAGAACCCAACAGGGCTGCACAGAACTCCAACCCCCATGAAGCCCCGGGGAAGTCCTAGGCTCCGCTGCAACCCAGGGAGGCTGCCATCTAGCGTCCAGGGGGAGATACTGGGTTTCCCACCCTTGCCTCCCTGGTATATATGGTCACACATGTTAGATGAAGTTGTCATATTTTGTTTTTAAAAAAGTTTAATTTCATAGCAAACAATCATTATCATTTCATCATTGAAATTGTGCATAACAGAAAGATATTACAGAATGCATTGACATGAAAGATTTTCCAAAGTGGCTACTTAACATTAATGACATTTATGTCAAAGATGTAAAAACTGAAA
Source organism: Erpetoichthys calabaricus (assembly GCF_900747795.2). Taxonomy (NCBI): domain Eukaryota; kingdom Metazoa; phylum Chordata; class Cladistia; order Polypteriformes; family Polypteridae; genus Erpetoichthys; species Erpetoichthys calabaricus. Next base: position 32,321,435 of record NC_041399.2, read on the forward strand.
GTTCACAAAGTTCAAAGAGAAGAGTTCCCATTAATTAATTTAAGTACTGGCAATATTTTAATAGGAAATCATGAAGCACCTCTGTCACAGTTTACACTCTGTATACTTTGGTCTGGTTGGGCCTGGTTTCTGCCCACAGCCTTTCTTTCCCGGTTCTTATTTTTGCCTTGACCTCAAAATACCTTTGAGCTCTAACTATTATAATAATTTATACACTACTGGGTTGCTTTTGCTGCTTGTGCTAATCCTGTCCCATGCGGGTTTAATGACCTTTAATGTGTACAGCTCTTACTGATAAATTGTGCTTCTCTGCCAGATGTATATAGAGCCAATGTTTTCTTCACATAATTTCAGGTAATGGGAATATAGATGAAGCGTTTTATTTAAAGACATTTTTGTTTTCATGCCGCTAGGGAGTTGCAACAATTGGTCAGACTTGCAAGTAAGAATTTCATTCTACTATGAGCCAATGGACAGTATTAATACTACTACTACTACTAACTGCACTTTTATTACTTAGTGGATGAGGGTCTGAGTGGCAGAAAGGGGGACAATACCTGGAGATATTGCACACAAATTCATCTTGTGGTCTCACTGTCAAATGCTATGATTGTTTTGATGTTCTTAAGTGTCACAATTTAGATTTGTTTACATTTTTATTTTTTACTTCTTGTTGTTTCTTATCTGTCATTACATGTTTATGTCATACTCCGCTATTTTGGGTATTAGCTGATGTGTGCACGATGTGTGATGTGTGTATGTATGATGTAATAATGGCCATTGTGTTTAAGAGCAAGCTTCATGTTCAGTTATCGATGAAATTTATTTTAAGGGGAAGACCTATTTGGCTTCATAAAATTAGAGTCTCTGACAGTTTCTTTTCAGGCCTGTTTTTGATGTTTGGTTTTGATTTTGTTTCATCTATTTTTCAGATTCATCTAATTGTTTTGTTTTAGTTACTTACTTCTGTACCTTTGTAAAATAAACACTGGATTTGTACAGACTATTCTTCCTCTTTTACTTTATATAAAACTTAAGAGTTAATTAATTGTTGTTTTTACTGTTGCTGCAGGTTTTGATGTACAATTTACCTGCCTTGGTTGTAAGTTTAAAGTTTGATCATGCTCTAGAGATACTTTATTTCTAATAGTGTTAAGTAGTTTAAGATCTTCAACTTTGAGAAGTTTAGACACTGAGGCCACACTGTTACTCTGTTAGCATCTGAGTCTGTTTGTTCCACATATCTGATGTGGATTGTAGTTTTGCTGTAAACACATAAAGCCACATGGTTATTTTTTAAAATTGGATATAGGCCTCTTTCTTTCACTAAATTGTGATTAAATTCTGAGTGTCCTTTTCCGATATTAGTTCAAAGAGTCATATCTGGTTTTCTCTCCAGGATGGGACTTGAATACATCATATTTGTGCATCATACAATATGTTAAAACAACTTTGATGGATGAAACAAGCAATCACTGGTCAATGAGGAAGCAAAGTTTTTAATACATTTATCAGATAATAAGGCTGTTCAGGCTAAATTGTGAGTTTCATAAAGAAATAATACAATTTTTAAAGAATTAGCATCAGCAGAAAAAAAAGCACGGATTCATGTTTATGTCTTATCTGCATCACTACGTCACAACCCAAATACAGCACATAAATTACACAAAATCTGAATGTGTACGTAACTGCTCACACCATATTTAAGACCGGGTATTGTAAATACCAGACATCAGATGGCATTTTTCACCATTTCCGATTTGGGCATTGAGACTTGGTGCTGTGAACATGTGTTAGCTTGTTTAAGTTTTCGTGATCTCATTATTCATTGTGATTTACTTTTCTGTAGAGTTGTTATTTTACTTCATTAATGTACTAATTTCGCTGGAAAGTATTTTTATTAATTTGTTTTCTATTATAGTTTGGGGCAAAGGCATGTATAATCTTTTCCCTGTGTGGGTTCACTGTAATACCAGCACCAGTGTCAAGTATCCCAAACCATTTTTATATTTAAGCTTATGCTATCTCCTTTAGATGCCCATTCAACATTAAAACCCGTTTTGCATACCGAAAATCCTGCTCCTCTGATTGCAACAGTCTATTGTACACTGACTGTCAGCAATAATTCACTTTATTGAAATGAGAAGTAATATGACTCAAACATTTAAACTGTTTTTAATTATCTTCCCACAGATTACATCTGAGTTGTCATCTGTGATCAGGAATTTCATTTGAGTTAATGACATCACAACTAGCAAGCACGGCAGAGGGCTGTAGAGCTCTTGAATGTCTTGCATAAGGATCTAATTGATTGATTGTAATATTGTCCAGTCACAATAGTGTTACCACCCCTTTCCCATGGTAAAGCCATTTTTCTTGTTTGTTTTCAGTTGATATGTCTTAGTTTAGCTCAATTCATTTTTGTATAGCACTGATTTTCAATTATAACACAATGTTTATGAAATAATTGCAAGCTATATTTTATTTGTTGGATACTTCTGACCATAGCCTCCTTCTCTGTTATAACCATGCAATTTGTTTTTTTAATTGAGGTTGAAGAACTGAATGTGAGCAACACTGGAGCACCACTAGAAACAGTATTGTTACCTTTTCTGTTCATCATCTGTACTTTGAACTATTAAAATAACACCAGATCATGTGACTTGCAAAAAATTGATGATTCTGCACTAATTTGGTATATGACAAAGGAGAAAAGATAATAGTTAGGTAAAGAATTCTGTTTCTTGGTGCAAAGAGAATTGTCTGCAACTAAACACCATCAAAACCAAGGAACAGTTTATTGACTTTCAATGCATGAAATAGTCTCTGTTCCTGGTCATTATTCTGAGAGTGGATGTGGAGGTGGTGCATTGCTACAAGTATTTGGGGGTCCACAATAGTGACAAGCTGGACTGGTATAGTAACACTGAGGCACTTTTTAAGAAAGGGCAGAGCAGACTCTTTTCTTAGAAGAGTGCATTCTTTTAATATGGTTAGTGACATTTGTTCTACATGTGATTCCCTGATAGCTTGTGTGATTTTCTATGCTGTGGTGTGCTGGGCCAGTAACATCACATCAAGAGAGACCCACCAAATCAATAAGTCAATTAAGAAGGCAGGCTCAGTTATGACTCACATTCTTAACCCAATGCAGTTAGTAATGGAGGAGAGACTAAAGACAAAACTGATGGCCATTCTTAGCAATGTTGCACATCCTCCCTGTGACACACTAGTATTGAGTACCTTTAGTAAAACAACTTTTTACTGTGGTTCCTTCACACCAGAACACCAAAAACAGTATTGCGACTATTTTTGAGACCAAGAATTTAGTTGAGTAATTTAAAAAAACCAACACTAGCTCATGCTACCTGTCCATCCTGCTGGAAGATGATGCTACATTGGGCATGTGATCATTAAAAATGGATGATTGAAGTTTGGAAAAGTCTCAGTTGGTCTGGTGAATCTTGGTTTCAGCTTCAGCATTCAGATGGTAGGGTCAAAATGTGGTATAAACTGTATGAGTGTATGGTTCCATGATGCCTTGTGTCGAAAGTGCTGGTTGCCTTTGCACTGTAATGATGTCGGGAATGTTATTGACCACACATTAGGCCAATTAAATACCAATTGAGCATGAAATTGAATAACACAGTGTATGCAAATGTTGTTACTGACTATGTGTACCCTTTTATAGCCACAGCTGCTTTCAGCAGGATAATACTCAATGTCAAAAAACCCACAATGTTCTACATCCATAAGCTTGACCATAATTTTAGGGAACATATACATATACAGTATTTGTGAACAGTTAGGTGGTGCTGTAGCAAAGATGTTAATTAACCCTGCTACCTCAGAGCTCAGTATTGGTAGATTGGAATGGCCCAGGCACTGACTGTGTGGAGTATATACATTCTCCCCTTTGTCATTCTCTGAGTTCTTTACCCTTCACATCCCAAAGACAACTTGTAAGTTAGTTTAATTGGCAGCTCTAAATTGCCCTGGTGTGAATGAGGATAGTCTGTGGTGGCTGGTATTCTATTCAGCGCTGGCTCCTGTCTTTTGCTTCTGGAGGTAAATACTGGCTCTCTATTATCCTAAACTGAATAGGTGGGAAAGAAAGTGAATGAACGGAAATGATTCTACAGTGGATCTGTACTTTTAAAATGGGTTAAAGATGAGAATGGCACTGTATAAAGTTCATGTGGTATTATTAAAACTTTTATGTGTTCATGGAGCTGGTCTATACTATTCTGTGGTGTCTAAACTGAGATTTCACAGTCGGCTGACTTCAGTTGGCTTTCACATTAACAGGCACAGAATGCACACATACTGAAACGTCTTTAAAATTCATATACAAACCAGATTATCCTTAATTCCAGAGGAATTGAACTTGTTGCTTGGATTGTGGAATTCCAGTGGGAATTCGTACATTTACATAATAAAGCTGAGTTTGCATTCTTTATGGGTTTATAAAACTCGGACAATTTGCAGTGCTAAGCAGGTCTAGGTAGGTGGATATGCACAGAAGGAAATCCAGTCCTCAAATCAAAAATATTCACTTTTCAATTTGAGTATACCAAACTGTACTTTTTACACAAGGCAATATTACTAGTGCTTTTGCTACTATTTCTAATACTACAACAACTTATTCTAAAATGTTTAATTCATCCTGCAGTTTGAAAAGTCATTCATATTTAGTGGTGATAGAATAATGGAGTATTTCAGCACTGAAATATAAAACAATCTTGTAATACACCTTATTTAGAATATTTTAATCCAATTTTTCTGATTTGTCTCTTTATCAGATAACCTTATTTGGATTTGACTTCAATTGTCTTGAGTCCAAACAGAGCAGCAAACTGAAAAACAAGTAAATATACAAATAAAAAAGTAAAACTTTTATACAATGTAATTTGTTTAAGCTTGTTTTTAGCATTCTTTTTCTCTCTCATCATCTTACCTTGGTCTTTCTTCACACCACCACACTTGCAACACAGCTGCAAGTCTTTCTGGGCAAAATAAAATATCTGCTATAGTTGCTCTGGGCGTTGAAGGATTTGATCACAGAGCTTTAGCACTCCTGGTGTGCTGCTTAACAGTGAGTGCTGTTTTCATAGACTTGCACATGCTGCCCGTTGGCTATGTTTGTTTACCGTAGCAAATGTAAGCACCTGTTGTTCATCAGTAATCAAAAACCCTTTATACGCTTTGCTTTGTGTGTTGCTTACAAGTCACAGTAGTTGTTTTTTTCTCAGACATTGTGAATCATGCTTTGTTGCATCTTGATCATGTTTTATTTTCCTGCATTAATTTTTATGTTATATATTTTTATTTCCCTTCTCTCTTGAATCCAAATTCAGTCCCTGTTTAGTTTCCATTATTATTTTCATATACACCATTCATTGCTAGATCATCTCTGACAACCTGCTGGCTATCAGAATCTCTACATAGCAAATACACTTAAGATCCCTTTGTTTACCTAGTGTTGTATTTTGTCAACCTTTTGTTTGTAGCTTGTTAGTTGTGTCCTCTTATCTCTTGCTGTTCCCCATTGTCAGACTTCTCCTGGCTTCTTTCATTCCGAGTCAAGATATGTTCTTATGCTTGCTTGCATACCAGCTTATTTACATTTTTGACGTCATCTTGGTTTGAATCTGAGTTGCTTATTACTATAAGATCCATACAATTACCCTGTGCTACTTCTTCATTGTTCAGACATCCAGTTTATTCTTAGCCCCCACCAGTTGGCTACAGGTGGTGACGCATAAGAAATGAAGGTCATGATTTTAAGCATCTTGTGCAGTGCATTATTTAGTTTATTACAGTAGAGTTGTCTTTGGGTTTACGCAAACAGCCAAATTCTGGTTGTCACTCAACATTTATTTCTTAGCTTAGAGTATCTGTATCTGCTGCATATCATATTCTGGAAAACCTAAATGTGGTGGCATTACAGTAATAATAGATAAACCTTTGCATTCACATATCTATATCAGATTAAGCAAGTAACCATAAAGGAAATTCTGGCAACATTAGAGCAGCAGTAATTAGGTTTGTAAGTATTTGTTGCAGCTTGAGGAAGAAAACAACTTAGAAAAGAAAGAAAAATTTTTCTTTATATGTGTACATTCATGTGATTTCAGTTTTGTAATACAGCAGAAAAAAACTTAATATTTATATCCATCCATTTCAACCATTTGTAATGTACAATAATATAGAACTGAGTACATTAATAATGTAAGATTTATTATATACACAAATAATATATAGAGCAAACAGGAAGTTTATACATGTGAACAACTTCAATAATATTTATTTTCAAACTAAACACATTGGGTCAGATGGTGTAAACAAGCTGCATGGGCAAACAGATTGGACTGTGCACATGGACCTTTACACACCTAGGTGTTTGTGTGTGTTCATTTCTTAGACTTTGCTCTGGTTAGGCAAACAAGCTGTCAGTTATCTTCATTTATAAATGTCTTTGAGTGTAAATGTGTGTCTTATATTGAAATAAATTCTGTATTTCAAAAACTACATGTATGTGTGTTAGGGGGTTATGTACCTTCCCGTTGTGTACCTCTGCATGACCCAGATTCAAACAACACATGACCCATTCGAATCCCCATCACTGCCAAAAGAGATCCTACTCTTCTGGGCCCTTGAGCAAGGCCCTTAACCTGTAATTGCTCCAGGGGTGCTGTACAATGACTGACCCTGCGCTCTGACCCCAAGGGGTATGTGAAAACTAACAAATTCCTAATACAAGAAATTGTATAAGGCGAAATAAAGAACAAAAAAAAATTGGTTGAAACCCATAGTTTAAGAACCTATTCCCCTAGATTTAACACTGCAAGTCTATGCTAAAAGCTCATATCCTTTGTGTCAATTTAATACCAGTATGCATGCATTGACAGACACTAATACCAGATCTAATGAAGTCCAGTACCTGGTAGTGTCGCAATATGCAGATTAGTGCCAAATAGCACCTTGTGCTTAGATGTTTTGTTATACCCTTTAGTTTGAGAAGTCCTTTCAAATGATCTTACCAGCCCCTGAAGTTCAGAACTTGAAAAAAGAAAGTATTTGGTGTCCCTAAGCAAGTCACTGATCTTGGCTGTGATTAAATTATAAAGACTTATAGTAAATGGATTACATGATGGATGGATGAATGGGAATATTGTAGTTCTGTCCAACACAAATAACATTTGCTGTGAAAGACACTATATAAAAATTGACTTATAAATGTCAATATTAGAAGACAGTCCTTCTTCATTTCTTTGATTTAGAACAGATTTTATAATCTCAAGCACATTTTGTGTGCCTGCAAATCACCAAGGAGAGATTTAGTCACAATTTCTAGACTAGCAAGCATAATAATAATGGCAAAAATGATATTGGACTCTCACACTACATTCTTTGGTGTGGTTTTCTGAAAGGGTTTTTTTTGTTCAAATCATGTTCATTAGTTTTGTATTTAAAAACAAAAGATCATTTTTAAGAAGTGAAGTAAATGTCTCCTGATTTATTCCAGGGTGGAACCCCTTTTAAACACAGGAAGCAGCACGAAATGCGTCCAGTTGTGACTTTAGTGAAAATCCTCGCTGAGGTTTTCATGTAAAACCACAAAAATGCAAGCTTTTAGTTTGATGGCAGATAATAACATTTTGTTTTTATGAATGTAAGATGCTTTCAAGACTGCTAGCTTTTTTACTCTCCTTTGGTAATGAGACGTTTGTTTTTTTCTGTGTTGTTTTCCCAAAAACAGACAATGAAACTTGCCTAGCCTTTCTCAACCATAGGGTATCTTGTACTGCAAAGAAAAAATTTCAGAGGCATTAATGATGACATGCAAAATAAATATTTATAGGAAGTATGGCAAAGTTTACATTAAGTGCTTGCATGTGAGTTCTCTGTTTATGTAGAAAGTGGCTGCACAGCTCAGAAGCTTTGAAATCGTAAGTGCTTTCAAGAAGCCCTCCCTTTTGAAAAAAATGAAAACGTAAGTTTAATGTTTCATTGACTAATTCTATGGCTGACTGCAGATGTCCTAAGCAGGACAACCAATGACTCCTCATCAAGGTGCCTTTTTCAGTACGTGAAATGTCACCAATAATCAGTGAAGAATCACAAAAATGAATTTGCTAATGTACATGCCACATTGCTGCTTCTTTTTTCCTTCATGTTCACAACTATGCCTGTTGACATTTGTTTGACTGTTTGCTGTGTTTACAAGAAATTAGCACAACAACAATTTATTTAGCCTTCTACACTATGCAGTAAATAAATCTTGCATTCAAAGACAACAACAACAATGGCCTCTGGAGTGACAACTTTATTATGACTTCAATATCATGAAACAAGCTGCCTTAACGTGTGTGTGTGTTTGTGGATGTGAGGTGAAAATGGTAAGCACTGTTAGGAGACAGGGTTAAGACTATTAGTGGCAATCCCGGAATGGGCATGGTATGCAGGATGTTTAGTAAAAAGAAGTCTGATGTAATGGAGCCTAGACAGAGAAGGCAGGCATTTTGCAGTTTTATTTCATCTCAGTATTGTGGAACTTTGTTTTTGCTTTTTAAATAATGGTCCTACTTTGTTTATACTGCAACCAGAAGCTGCTGTTGTTTTATATTTTCAGTTGTGTCTGTACAACATTTAACGTTTATACTGTATATACATTATGAATACTTCTGACAAAATAGTTTTAAATGATCCATGGGCTATGTACATTAATTTAAACCAGAGTCTTTAATGCAGTGGGCAAGCTACCTGTGTGTATTTTTTCCCTCTTTCTCTCTGTCTAACACTTCTCAAAGATGTCCAAGTTTAAGTTAATCGGTGATGCCTTTGAATTATTATACCCAGTCATTACCTGTGTGAAATGTGTTGATTCTCCCCTTATCTAAATTGTTTTTCCTCCCACAACTGTGAAGAAATCTTGGTTAAGTTATTTAGTGGCTCTAAATTGGTCAGTTGTGAATGTGAGCCCTGTGCTCTATGATAAACTGTGTGTGTCTTGTCAAGGGTTGGTTTGCACCCTTTGTCAAGTGCTGCCAGGATAAACTATAACTCCCAGTGACTCCACAATGAACAGGTTAGGAAATGGATGGATGTTTTAAAGGGCACTGCTAATAAAGAGATAAGGTGCATATGAAAAGAAAACATATAATGTGTAATAAAAAATAGACCACAAGCAACATCTGCAGAGGAGAAATTGTCAGGTGCTTTTATTTATTTTATATTGGAAATTGGCAGAATTTCCCAAATAAGAATATGCGCTTGCCACTAATAGTAAGCAATGCGCATTTAAATCATTATCATGTCTAGCTGGTTTGGCAGCAGTCTGATACTGCAGAATTGACTTATGCCTAAGCAGATTTATATTTTCATTGTAGTTTGCATCACAACTAAATCAGTTTGCTTTCCCAACATTTACATACATTTAGCAGAGAGGGAAGTCATACTACAGTTATTACATATTTCTGTTATAGGAGCAGTTACAGGTTAAATGACCTCCTAACACAGAGATGAGAATTGAAGCTTCAGTCTTTTGGCTTACAGTCCATTTCAGTATGCTAACACTGCATGCTTCTGTTACTAAGCACAATGAAAAAACTTGGGAAAAGGACTAATAGATGGCTACACACTTGAAGCAGCATCCAAAATCTTAAAGAAGAACCTTACGAGAGACTAGAGTCCAAGCACTCATTCAGGTTTGGGAAAAAGATTTTAGTTTTAACTTCAGTTTTGTGTTAACGGTGACTGATTTTGTCCTTTTATTAATGATATTAATAAATCTTCAACCTGAGCCTGGAACAGGGGAAAGTCCCGAGGCTTTGAAAACATCTTGCATCACCCCAGTCCCAAAGGTATCACGTCCTGGTGAGCTGAATGACTTCCGGCCTGTCGCTCTAACATCACATGTGATGAAGACCATGGAGCGGCTGCTGCTTCACCACCTGAGGCCACAGGTCCAACACGCCCTCGACCCTCTGCAGTTCGCATACCAGGAGAAGGTGGGAGCGGAAGATGCCATCATCTATATGCTACATCGATCCCTCTCCCACTTGGACAGAGGCAGTGGCGCTGTAAGAATTATGTTTCTAGACTTCTCTAGCGCCTTCAACACCATCCAACCTCTGCTCCTTAGGGACAAGCTGACAGAGATGGGAGTAGATTCATACCTGGTGGCATGGATCGTGGACTATCTTACAAACAGACCTCAGTATGTGCGTCTCGGGAATTGCAGATCTGACATTGTCGTCAGCAACACAGGAGCGCCGCAGGGGACTGTACTTTCTCCGGTCCTGTTCAGCCTATATACATCGGACTTCCAATATAACTCGGAGTCCTGCCACGTGCAAAAGTTTGCTGACGACACTGCTATCGTGGGCTGCATCAGGAGTGGGCAGGAGGAGGAGTATAGAAACCTCATCAAGGACTTTGTTAAATGGTGCGACTTAAACCACCTACAACTGAACACCAGCAAAACCAAGGAACTGGTGGTGGATTTTAGGAGACCCAGGCCCCTCATAGACCCCGTGATCATCAGAGGTGACTGTGTGCAGAGGGTGCAGACCTATAAATTCCTGGGAGTGCAGCTGGACGATAAATTGGACTGGACTGCCAATACTGATTCTCTGTGCAAGAAAGGACAGAGCCGCCTGTACTTCCTTAGAAGACTGGCATCCTTCAACATCTGCAGTAAGATGCTGATGTTCTATCAGATGGTTATGGCGAGTGCCCTCTTCTACGCAGTGGTGTGCTGGGGAGGCAGCATTAAGAAGAAGGATGCCTCACGCCTGGACAAACTGGTGAGGAAGGCAGGCTCTATTGTTGGCATAGAGCTGGACGGTTTGACATCCGTAGCAGAGCAACGGGCACTCAGCAGGCTCCTATCAATTATGGAGAATCCACTACATCCATTAAACAGTGTCATCTCCCGACAGAGGAGCAGTTTCAGCGACAGACTGCTGTCACTGTCCTGCTCCACTGACAGACTGAGAAGATCATTCCTCCCCCAAACTATGCGACTCTTCAATTCCACCAGAGGGGGTAAACGTTGAACATTATTCAAGTTATTGTCTGTTTTTTACCTGCATTTTTTTATTACTCTTTAATTTAATTTTTTTTTGCTGCTGGAGTATGTGAATTTCCCCCTGGGATTAATAAAGTATCTATCTATCTATCTATCTATCTATCTATCTATCTATCTATCTATCTATCTATCTATCTATCTATCTATCTATCTATCTATCTATCTATCTATTACAACTAATACATTTTCTTTTTTTATACTCTTAAAGAAAGACCTCTTGTTAAAATCTGTCTAACAGGGTATGCGATATGTCCTATTCAAATGGTACAATAACTTTCAGTTAACCCAACATTTATAAAAGTAAGTAACTGTGAGGTGAGAGAAGGGATTTCTATTTGCTATGTATGTTGCTTGTTAATAACAGACATTAATTACTAGGATACATTCATGGTGAAATATGGATATTTATATATAGTTATGTCTAGTGTTATATGAATACAATACTTTTACTGCAGTTACAGTGCATCCGGAAAGTATTCACAGTGCATCACTTTTTCCACCTTTTGTTATGTTACAGCCTTATTCCAAAATGGATTAAATTCATTTTTTTCCTCAGAATTCTACACACAACACCCCTTAATGACAACGTGAAAAAAGTTTACTTGAGGTTTTTGCAAATTTATTAAAAATAAAAAAACTGAGAAATCACATGTCCATAAGTATTCACAGCCTTTGCTCAATACTTTGTCGATGCACCTTTGGCAGCAATTACAGCCTCAAGTCTTTTTGAATATGATGCCACAAGCTTGGCACACCTATCCTTGGCCACTTTCGCCCATTCCTCTTTGCAGCACCTCTCAAGCTCCATCAGGTTGGATGGAAAGCGTCGGTGCACAGCCATTTTAAGATCTCTCCAGAGGATTCAAGTCTGGGCTCTGGCTGGGCCACTCAAGGACATTCACAGAGTTGTCCTGAAGCCCCTCCTTTGATATCTTGGCTGTTTGCTTAGGGTCGTTGTCCTGCTGAAAGATGAACCGTCGCCCCAGTCTGAGGTCAAGAGCGCTCTGGAGCAGGTTTTCATCCAGGATGTCTCTGTACATTGCTGCAGTCATCTTTCCCTTTATCTTGACTAGTCTCCCAGTTCCTGCTACTGAAAAACATCCTCACAGCATGATGCTGCCACCAGCATGCTTCACTGTAGGGATGGTATTGGCCTGGTGATGAGTGGTGCCTGGTTTCCTCCAAACGTGACGCGTGGCATTCACACCAAAGAGTTCAATCTTTGTCTCATCTGACCAGAGACTTTTCTTTCTCATGGTCTGAGAGTCCTACAGGTGCCTTTTGGCAAACTCCAGGTGGGCTGCCATGTGCCTTTTACTAAGGAGTGGCTTCCGTCTGGCCACTCTACCATACAGGCCTGACTGGTGGATTGCTGCAGAGATGGTTGTCCTGGAAGGTTCTCCTCTCTCCACAGAGGACCTCTGAAGCTGTGACAGAGTGACCATCGGGTTCTTGGTCACCTCCCTGACTAAGGCCCTTCTCCCCCGATTGCTCAGTTTAGATGGCCGACCAGCTCTAGGAAGAGTCCTGGTGGTTTTGAACTTCTTCCACTTACAGATGGTGGAGGCCACTGTGCTCATTGGGACCTTCAAAGCAGCAGAAATTTTTCTGTAACCTTCCCCAGATTTGTGCCTCGAGACAATCCTGTCTCGGAGAACTACAGACAATTCCTTTGACTTCATGCTTGGTTTATGCTCTGACATGAACTGTCAAATGTGGGACCTTATGTAGACAGGTGTGTGCCTTTCCAAAACATGTCCAATCAACTGAATTTACCACAGGTGGACTCCAATTAAGCTGCAGAAACATCTCAAGTATGATCAGGGGAAACAGGATGCACCTGAGCTCAATTTTGAGCTTCATGGCAAAGGCTGTGAATACTTATGTACATGTGCTTTCTCAATTTTTTTATTTTTAATAAATTTGCAAAAACCTCAAGTAAACTTTTTTCATGTTGTCATTATGGAGTGTTGTGTGTAGAATTCTGAGGAAAAAAATGAATTTAATCCATTTTGGAATAAGGCTGTAACATAACAAAATGTGGAAAAAGTAATGCGCTGTGAATACTTTCCGGATGCACTGTATCTGTGGTCCTTTTTGGAAATATTTAAGTATATGAAGAATAATTGTAAACTGACTTAAAATGTAGCTGGATGACTCTTAATACAATAGATACCTTAAGTCAGTTTTCACCTTTGACTTCCATTTCAGAAAAGTCAGTGAAGGAATGATACATGATACATTTATTATCAATAAAACAAAATGAAGAGAATGCCAAGCAGGATCAATTTAGTCATTTAAGTTCAGATTAATTTCAGCAGTCAGTTTTGAATTTGAGCAACAACAAACAAAAAAATAGCTGAGAGCTTGGAAAGATCTCAGGAAGGACTTTAAAGCAAGGGCCAAGTTGCGACGGCTAGATGACTGGTTCAGATCATCTCCCAAATAGCAAGTCTTGGGGTGTTCCCAGTATGCAGTGGTCAGTAACTACCAACAGTGGTCTAAGGAAGGACAACTGGTGAACCAATGACAGACGCCCAAGGTTCTCCATCCTCCCTCTTTTAACTTTGTTCCTTATTTCAGAATACATGAACATGTTTGCTTAAATATTTTCGTTAAACACATTCAAGAATTAAACATATCAACAGTTCAACATAGCCTGCTAGACGTAGTCAGAAGTACAGATGCCTGTGTGCGTACGTCTTTGCCTGAATGTGCAGCTGCTATGAAAATAACATATTCTTGTTCAAACACACACCAGTTCTGTGTGACATTTCCATGAACACCAGCGGTTCAGATCTATTAAATCCTTCTGCCATGTCATCAATGTACAGTATATTCAATTACCTTGCACACTTAAGTCACTCCTTGCACTTGATGAGACTTAGTTACTGACAACGTCTTCGCCATGTTGAATGACGAGTGGTCACAGTAATTGAAAGTTATCAACAGTTAATTGTACACCACAAACAAATCAATCTGCACGCGCATCCAAACTTTACCAGATACCACCGCCCATCCTTCTTCCTACAGTGGCTGTCAAGGCACATAAACAACAGATCATAGTCACTGTTCTACAGAGATGATTTGGTCATTTTTCAAAATAAAATACCCCACAGACTCCAATAGTCAATAAAATGGAAATAAAGTAAAAATAAAACGTTTTTTATTCTTTTTGTGCAGCCCCGTACCAGTCCGCAGCCTGGTGGTTGGGGATCACTGACTTAATGGATTTGCTGTTAATGTCTTGGTGCCATGAGGTCGTGTAGAGCCCACGCCTCAATCATCAGAGCTATTTTGGCTGAAGTAGGGGGACCTACACGATATTAGGCAGGTGGTTTTAATGTTGTGGCTAATTGGTATATGTATTTATACATACATTTATATTTTCAAGAAGTTCTTCACTGTGTTTTAAGGTTATGTATGAAATGTCATTACCAACATTTTTATACCAGAGTTAAAGGGGCTTAAGCCAGAATTATCATGTGATTTTTATTTTCGTCTTTATTACACTGAAGCATCAAGCTGCACACCCTCACAGATGTTGCCTGCTGTGGAGTTTGATTATATGTTCTGAAATCCAGTCTGAAACCAACATGATACAGCCACAGGTGCAGGGTCTGCACAAAGGCTGTTTGTTTATCAGGCTTTTGGCCTTGGCTTAAATGGGATCAAACAGAATTTTCATTTGTATTTTCAGATTTGAATATGGCAGTTGTTGTAAACATAATTAATAATCTGTTGCTGCCAACTTGTTAAAAAAAAAAACACAACTGGTAAAATCCTACATAAGTAATATGTCCAAATGGAAGAAATGCAGTGTTAGAGATTGTATAAGAAATTATCTGAAGTGATTTAAATTTAAAAATAAAATCACATATACCGGTAATTATATATTTTGGGCAGAAAACAGCATACTGCTGTCCTGTAGCCCTAAGTAAGGCATTTTTTTCTCAATTTTAGGATTACATATCAAATATGACGAGTATTCAGTCAACTTTTTACATTTTTATTTTGTATTAGTTTGGAATATTTAATTGTTTAATTGTGATGTTTTAGAATTGGTCTGCAGTGAAACTCTGTAACATAACTATGGGAATGGGATTGGGCTGCACCTCTTAGAGCTCTCATGTTCTGCCTAATGCCCCATGTCACTCATTTCTGGGTCTGTTGCTTGGCAATTTTTGATAAGCAAGTCACATGAAGGAAGAAGTAAGGATATAAAAAGTAAGTCTAGGATAATGGTTTCACTCAAGCTTTTGCAGTGTTGCCTTTGTGACAACAATTATCATGTGCTCCCCTTGATCTGTTTTTTTTTGTTTGTTTCCTATGCTTTTTTGGTGACCTTTGTATTTTTACGCTATTACTTCTTGGAAATATTGGTCTGAATCTTTTTACCGTCTCTGTTTATGACCTCTTGCCGGTGTTTTGGATTATGTTGTTTGGATTACGTAGTTGTTTAAATAAATCAGTTTACATTTTTTCAACATGTCTTTGCTTTGCTTACCCCTTTTGTTCCCATTTTGGGTTTTTGATGGTGAGGATTTCAAATTTCTTGTTAATTTTTGCATTAAAATGTATTTTTGCATCTTTCCATGAAATTATATTGGTTTTCATGGAATTTTTCCTGATAACCTTACCATTACAGATGACTGAAAGGCTCAATTCGTGACATCAGAGATGTGATCATATAAAGGTCAGCCAGGTTACTTACCTACTTACTCGAATTTTAAAAGACTACCATGCAATTTTGATCTACTTTTCCTCAGACAAACACATTTTTTTGTTTTTTTTATTGTTTATGGCAGTAGGGTGAATTGATTTGTTGGGCTGTGAATTTTGTATCCTGATCTTGCTCACTTAAATACTTAAATGCAGATTTTTTGAGTCAATGGAGATTCCTGCTTTTCTGAATTGATTTTGGTGTGCACACGGCTTTTACTTGAGCTCTTTTATGCACAAACTCACATTTGCTCATCTTACATATTTCCTAATATAAAGATGAATTTTGCCAAATTTTGTTGACACATTCATTAATGTATAATCTCATTTTATCTGTATAATTAAAACACAAAATATTTCAGAATTTAAGGGAAATACTAATCTATGTCATAGACAATAAGCTAAGATAATTGAACGGATAACTAATGAAATTAATCTTATCTCTCACTGGAATTTCTTTATTATAAATTGCAGTATTTTCTTTTATTTGTGGGGAAGTAGATGGACATGGATAAAGATGAAGTTCAGCTTTAAGTTGTTTCTCATTAAACAGAGACAGCAATTGCACATTTTTTCTAAGAGCACATGCAGGATGATTTATCTATTTAAATGTGAACAGTCTTTAAAGGTTTAACAGACTGCAGTGATCAAGGATCCGTCAAAAATATATATCATTGTAAAAAAACAACATGAAGTGTGTTAAATATCTTGGGGCCCAAAAGTATCAGGTATCACTTTCACTGTTCAAGTTTGTAAGGCAGTTCAATTGTGTAATGCTCCTTCCCGTGAGCCAGTGGACCACAGAGCTTGAATCTGAATCTGTAAAGAATATTTCATTTGTTTAAAAAAAGATTACTTTTACAGTATTCCTGTTCCCTGTCAAAGAGCATTGCTTTGAGACTGCATGCGTGTTTAACTAAACGTGATCGTTTTAGACAAACTATATAAGGGCAACAAAGCCTGGTATCTTTGAAAAAGTGTTAACTTTGCAGCATATCACATTACCAGATTCATCATTCAAAATATGCTTACACTTTCTAGATTGTTTAAATCTGAAGCATTTTGTTAATGTAAAAAAGTAGGCCTAGCTACATTTTACTACAGCGGCCATCTTCTTGATCTTATCTTCTTGAAAAACTTAAATATTTTAAATCCTGTATTTGCCAAATGTGTGAGTGTGTCTTATTGCCAAAATATTATTTTGCCATTCTGTTGATCCTGTTTGATATTGTTAAAGCACTGTTATCCAAAATTTAAAAATATTTGTACTGCTGGCATACCATCTGTCCTGTATAAATTGACTTATTACCACAATGCTTAGAGTTAGGTAAGGGTAAGCAATATATCAGTATCTGTCCCTGTCATGTTTCACAGCTGGTCAGATGTTCTTTTTGCATTGTTTTAATTTATGTCCTTGTTTTCTAAGAAATGTTTTTTTAACTTGCAAGAAATATAAGAAGAAGCTGTCTAACTTTGTTAGAACACATGTAAATTAATATTGCTTTTTTCATAGTTGTTGAAAGAAGAAGATGCACACATTAAAATACATTAGGTTAGTAACTGATCTATTCAGTGAGTGGGTGAGGTAGGCATTGATAGTGCTTAAAAGGTTTGGGGATTTGAATGTAGCATTCCCAACTCTGTCCATAAAGATAATCAATATCAAAGGTGGTGTGTTCGTTCATAATGTTATTAGCCTTTACCTAGATATACTTTTGTCATGTTCAAAGCACTTAAATAGATCAGGATACATTACAATTTTTTGCATTTATTTTTTACAATTGGTATACTAGCAGGTCAAGTGACTTGCATAGTGTCACCCAATGTGTCACAGAAATGATTTATAATAATTGCATTGTGGGTGGCTATCAGCATATTTAAATTTACCCTCTTGATTAACCCTCCATATCAAAAACAAATCTTCTCTTTAAGTTTAGCATGCATGGTTGTTTGAAAGTGATTGTCAGCATTTTACGTAGTACTTTAATGTAATGTATGTTCCACCTTACTTTTTTTTTACTGAGAATCATTTTGCTTTTGTTCCTGCTTTAATAAAACCCACAAATGCATTTTTAAAATGAAGCCCAATCAAGTTTTCAAGTAAGAGACATTTGTTCTGTCCATCAGAGATGCAGTCAATTCTTTGATCCTTTTCTTCTTTCTAACCTTTTTGTGCTGGAAACAATAGGATGGAGACTGCGAAACAGAGAGTGTGTGTGTAGGAGAGAGAAGCATATATAAATAGGCATTCATTTTGATCAGTTTTTCCATATTACATATATGCAGGAAGTATTGTTTTCACAAAACAAATTGGATTTTTTTTATATAAAAGCATGTTTTGATATCCCCTATTTGAGCATTTTTAGAAAGATGTTGCATCCATTGTAAAGATTTTGTAGACATTATAACTGGAAAATAAATGAACCCATTCTTAAGAGCTAAGGTTTTAGGTTAATTCCAACTATTCAGCTTCACACTTTTAAATTTCAAAATTTCTAAAGCTTATACTAACAACAGCCAAACCACTAATTAGAAACTTACCAAATGTGAGTGTTTAAAGTTCAGAACTTTTAAATGAAGTAGTCATCGCAGCTAAACTTGTAAAAAATATCGATTACATCTTGTTTGTTTAATAAAATACTGTATCTGTTTGTTTGTGCTAGGTGGTGTTTGGTGAGGGTTTCATATCTTCATTTTATGAATTGGAGAACTATCTCCAAGACTATCTCAGCTGCATGATGGAAGGTGTAGGTTTCTATTACTGTTTGTCTAACATCTGTGAAACAAGCCAAAAGTAAAGGAATTCATACAAATTCATATAGTTATAGCTGAAATTGAATGATTAATTCATTTTTGTAGTTTAGTTCAAACATGTAAATACTAATATTTCATATTTTTAGTTGCACAATAAAATGCTAATTCAAAAAATGTAAGTAGACTTGGCTTTAAAGCTGACTGAAAAGTGCAAAATTAACTTCACTGGTATAATATCTTTTATATATTTTGGTAAACTAACATTATATAGTGTATTTGTGTTATAAATAGTGTTAGAGCCATGTGCTGGCCACATCAGAGTTTAGCCTGTTTAATTATTGGGTAACATGGTTAGCACTGCTGCCTCACAGCTCCTTAGTGTGGGTTTAAATGCCAGCACTATCTGTGTAAAGTGTGCTCCTCCAGGTGCTTCAGCTTTCTCTGACATTCTAAACCTGTCAATTTTAGATATATTGATGACTTTCTGTATAAACTAGGGCAACTCATGCCTCCAGTAGCCTGCTGTCTCATGTTGCTGTATTTCAAAGTAAAAAGGATTATTGGTCAGAAGTGGCCAAAACCAACATGAAGAATTCTGAATGAGCCATAAGAATTATTCCTTAGAGTAAGCACATAACTCCAGCAAGAGTAATGCTTAAATGAGGGAATAATAATAACCTAAAATATTAACTGATGGAATATAGATGTTAAGAAAATAAGAGTGAAGAGGACAACATGAAAAAAGCAAAGACAAAAAAACAGGGTGGCGCCAAGACCAAAAAAAAGCAGTAATAACAGAAAGCAGAGGAAACTAATGATAAGAAAGATCTGTTGAAATTTCTGTGATGTGGCATTTGTGTCAGGTTTCATTAAGTTTATGAGTAATGTGCAATTCAGAAAACTAATTCTTAGAATCAGAGAGTGCAGTTGCATTTTTACTGTTCAGATGATTAATGTAACATTTGAACACAGTAAAGAGAGGGCATGAATACAGACATGGAGAAGAGGAGACTGTTCTTATTATGTTGGGAGATGCAGCATAAATAGTTAATTGAAAAGCTAGTTATAGTACTGTAGAAAGGAAGTAAATGGAAAAAAAGATAAGGTGTTTTGATGGAACAGTAAACTGGAATGAATATGGGCCATTTTTATCTGGTACTTCAGTTTAAGTGTAAACATATAATCATGGTAAGGCTGGAAAGTGGAGAATGTGGTAATGTGCCTACACAGTCATTACCAAAGAGAGAAAAAAATATATATTTTTTAAGTATCTGCTTTACAAGGGTAGGTGAACAGAAAAGAAAGAACGTCAGTTACCTCTTTTGTGTAGCAGACAAGAAGGCAATGTTTTCGCTAGTGTTTTAGCACTGCTTCAGCGGTGCAACATAGCAGAACACTTGGTGTCCCAGCTGCATATTGCTATGGTGGCCTATGTGGCTCCAGGTGCAACCTGGTTTCTTGCCAGCGACTTGTGGCTGCCCCCCAACCACTGAAGTAAAAGCAAAGAGGAGTGAAACATTTAGTTTACTGTGGAAAGTAAAAGGGTTCCCTGAGGTTAATCTAAAAGAAGGAGAGGTATTAACTTGCCTTAGATACGGAATCAAACATGCTTGAGCTTCTTTTCTGTGTGTGTGTGCGTACATGTGCGGCCACGAGACTGCTGGTGTTTTAGTAGAGGCCTTATAAAGGTGGATGTGACATGACATAAGAACGTGCCTGTGTCACTCATGATGGTTTTGATGATTGATAAGCAAAACAACCCTGAGTATAAAAGGCATTTCATGCCTACAGGGGTCATCTTTTGACCGATTCGTGGTGGTGAGTGAATGTTTGGTGTAGCTCAATTATAACAATACATCAATGATAGTGACAAGTATCTTATTTTTGTATTTATTTTTATATGAATTTTCTTTTTGTACATGTAGATATTAATATCTCCTAGTAAAAGTATTGTTTTGAGTAGAGGTATTTAAATAAATTGGGTTTGTGGTGCACTTTTTGTAAATACAACGATTTTTCTCTTAATAATTTTTTTTGTGGAGCATATTTTTGGAAGGACTGTGTTTTTGTGTAGTATCTTCCTGACTGAATTTTTATATTAATATTTGTCTGTATAAATTTATTATATTTGTTTCTTTCTCATTTGGGGACTTGTGATACTTGCTGTAAATATTGTACAGTTTCACCTTTTTGTTTTTGGGACATTGCTTATTTGTGTTTTGTGCGTCACTTGCGGTAAGAACTGTGAAAAGAAACCCTGCCTTGACACTATTACATGTGTACCTGTAAATTAAAACCCACTTTTGTTTTGCAATGCAATGTTTTTGTGTCTGTGCCTCCCTGTGTAACACCACATTTCCGATCCCGATCATTCCCTAACTACAAGTCTCCCAGTATGTAATCTGGTGTTATCTTTTCCATTACCTGGGGTGTCACAGTGAACCTTTTGTTAATGTACGTAATATTTTGTATAAAGACAGAAGTCTTTCAGTTCCCAAATTTGGCAAAACTTTCCTGTCTTTATATTGCTTATCATGCGTCTATCCATATTAACTGAGTTTACCCAATTCAGTTCTTATTCTAAATGAGTATGAGTTGTGAGGAAAGATTTTTAGCCTAAGCAAACATAGGCTAAGACAGGACATGACAGAGGTATTTAAAACTATGAAGGCAAAAAGTGAGACGGATACTACCTGTAATTTAAAACAAGGATATGAGGGCACAGATGTACAGTGGTTAAGTGTAAATTTCATACATTGTAGAATATCTCAATCAACAGATAAAATATAGACACATAGAATGAGCTATCCAGAGTAGCTGAAAGTAGTACTTTGTAAAACTTAAAATCTTGACATTCCTTTGGACACATGGAGGATTTGATGAAATCTCCT
This sequence comes from Erpetoichthys calabaricus, assembly GCF_900747795.2. Taxonomy (NCBI): domain Eukaryota; kingdom Metazoa; phylum Chordata; class Cladistia; order Polypteriformes; family Polypteridae; genus Erpetoichthys; species Erpetoichthys calabaricus. The sequence goes on from NC_041399.2 coordinate 32,342,897, forward strand.
GAACTGAATGACTATTTAATCAAAATGTTTATGTTGAAAGTGACCAAGAACCCTGCAACTACAGTGACAGAAATGAAATGCCTCATTACTGTGATAGGATAATATGTTGTAAGTGTAAGGATGGAAGGACAGGCATCCTGGCCAGGATAAAGGAAGGATTCATACCCGGCCAGGAGACCATAATAGAAGGACATTGTGAATGGGCTTACCAGGAGCAGGTCATTCCCTCACATGACAGATGGTAGTGATCCTCAGGGATGTACCCAATTAGAACACCCGCAGGGGGGCTTGGGAATTATCGTTCAGAAATGCTGCCCCTTTGGGGTCTTTGGAAACTGCAGGAGGGCACTGCTGGGGGGTGGGGCTGCCCTGGTTTCTGCACCACCCGGAAGTGCTTCAGATGACTTGGACAGGAAACTGGAAGCAGTTCCCAGGTCAATTAAACAAGTCAGAGTCGGGAGGCAGTGGGCAGTGCTCTCATGGAGGAGGATAGAGAATTGTGAATAGTGTATTTGATCAGGTGTTCTTATGAAAGGGTGATTTTGTCAAATAAAAACCTTTATTTGAACCTGGTTGGGTATTGCTGTGCGGGTTTTTTGGGTCTCAGCAGCGTCCCCTAGTGGTTACAATGTCCAGAGTATAACTGTTTAGAAGTAGTGTGTATGGGAGAGTGAGAAAAAGGATACATAATGGTTCATGTGGTCCTGAAACCAACCCATTATGCATGACAAAATCCAAATTAGGCACATTTCAGCCAAAATTCAATTATGTTATGGGATACACCCAAATACAGTGAAATCAGAGAGGTGGATCTTTCTAAACTTAACAGAAGTTCATGTTCAATTAGGACAGGTACTCCAAACCTGCAACCAGATCCTCACTGACTTTGCTTAAGAAGAAGAATATTTGGTTCCATAACTGGGTGCGAAAATGTGTTAAAATGAAGAAAGTTGCAGGCAACTCTGAGGAAAATAAGCAACAGATACAATGAAATATTTATTTGACCAATAATTTCTGTATTTATGGTCTGTCTTTACAGACTCTCTTTGAAATAAGTTTCTATGAAATGATTAATCATCCTTAATAGGTGTCTTGAGCAGCCTGTCACACACAGTGTTCAGTTTGCTTTACAGTAGTATGATGAACTACTATGTGCCCTTCACACTCTCAATGGGAGCAAATCTAGTGGTCCTCTAATTTCATATCCAATCCTCCTCGATTTGATTAGATTACATTTGTATCTTCTGTCCCATTTAGCACGTGTCACTGATGATGCCCTTCTGGTCTTCTTCTATAAAGAGAACATCACTGGCTCAATCTCCTCCCCTCAATCTTGTTTTTATTGTGCTTCCAACTTGCTCTGCATAAGGAGGTGCATTGAACAGTCAAGCTACATTGAAAATGTCAGCTATTTTTCTTTCTGATAACATCAAAGTTCTGCTAAAATGTCAATTTATTAAAGTTAAAATGCCAAATGTTTTTGAAAAAAAAGGAATGTTATCATCATAGAAACATTGACAGTCCTGCTGCTCCGTGGACACTTTTCATTAATACTGCACTGTAAAACTAAATGGTGAAGCGATAAGCTGACAGGAAACAGCACATTTTCACCAAATGTTAATCTCTGGACTAAGGATGCTAAATGTGGAAAAATGGATCAATGTATAAAGCATTAAAATTAACATTTAAGACTTTTCTAGTATAATAGACAATAACAAACATAATCTCCAGTTTCTATTTTTGTATTCTTTTTTATTTATTTGCAAAACATAAACATTGCATTCATGTAATTTTTATCCATTTCCAAATGTTTTACTGCTTCAACAAGAATTAGGATGACTAGCGCATGTAGCTTAAATAATTTCTTTCTTTATATAAAAAATGCATGTTTTTCATGCTGTTTTCATACCGGTCTCCTATTCTGTGAAGCAAAATGCAAACACGTAAAGACTATAATTTTATAATAATTATTTAAATTGTGGTTTTGATCAAGAGAATGTCAGATATAACTACAGTTTTACATATCAAATGATCAGCAAGTATAGGGTGGCTTACCCTTTCTCACAGAGAAAATGTTGATATTCAGTTGGTAAGTACCATTGCTTTTAAGGATCAGCAGGCAAACATAAGAGAGGTGCATTGGTGCCTTTCTGTTCACTGCAGTTTGTGTGATATATACAAGTTGTATTCACATAATCCACTCTAGCTTTATCACTTACTTCTATGAACTTTGCAGAAAGAACTCAGACATAATGAGACACTCATATCTCTTTAGAAAAGCTAAAGTCAAAGAACATGTTACTGTACCAACCAAAGAAGTGAATGGAACGGAAACCACTATACATTAAAAATAACAAACCTTATAGTAAAAGTGGTGTATTACAATGAAAGTGTAACTGACTGATAAGCTTATATTTGTAGACTATCTTTGTTGCCCTGCTTCACCCAGTAAATTTCAGAAGACAATGGGTCACAGTTATAGTACTATTAGTTAAGTGGAACTGTCAGAAATACTATGTAACTAAGTCATTTTTCTATACACAGTATTTGCAGGGTTTTCACAAAAGGCTAATATTATTATCAGGCAGTGTTGTGTAGTAGCTAAGGCTTTTAACCCAGGACTTTAAACACTGAGGTTGTGGGTTCAGATCCCGCTACTGACACTGTGTGACCATAAGCAAGTCACTTCACCTGCCTGTGCTCCAGCTGGAACAAAAAGAAATGTAACCAATTGTATTACAGATGTTGTAAGTTGCCTTGGATAAAGGCATCAGTCAAATAATAAGTAATAATAATATTTTAAGGTCACTGGAGCTGCTTACTTTTGTGCATGCTGTACATAATTGTTCATGAGTAAAACATGCCTGCATTAGACCGATTTCTGCTTTTCCTACTGACTTTTGTTGACAGTCATTACAAAGCACAGTTTTACAGGAAACTGTTTCCTTTTGAATTGAAACAGATAATCAGTAGGAATAATGTGATATTTGAGCATATATATACAGTATTATCATTGTTAGATGTTTATGATTTTCACTTGTTTATGTAGTTCAATGAAGTGTTTTATTTAATTTTTGTCATAAGCAGACAATAAATACTTACATTTATAGGCTGCACATATAGCCAGCCATTTAATGAACTGAATGCTTTTACTTTTGGGGCTGTTTTCTCTGTTGTTTGAAGTGTAAAAAAATAACTGCAGTTACTATGTATTAGAGGCTTCTTAAACAATTAGGGGTCCCCTTTTAACATCTGCAGATGCAAGTGGATATGTAAGGATCAGGAGACAGTGACTGATTTTGGAGACAGTGGAGAGGAATGGTAGGGCATCCCCAATCAAAGTAAGCAGATGCAAATGTAAAATGATGTATGAGAATGGGGTAGGGGTCCCCTTTTAAATTCCACAGATATGAATACGTATTACAATGAAGTAGCTTGGGACCCATTAAGTTTAAACTTGCTCCATCTGTTCCTTTTGTCTTGGATCCAAGTAAGCCACTTCTCTTTCTACTTTCCCCTTGCCTTTTTGTTTCTAGCGAAGCAACACCAGCACTTACAGCTTAAACTTTATAGTGTTTGAGATCCGTTGAGCTTTGCATCTTCCTTGAGCTTCATCAAACTTTCTTTTTCCATTCCACACCTCACTGGACACAGCAAACATCATTTCATCTTTTCTTCCTGCAGTTGACACAGCCTCTTCTTCAGTCGCCCATCCACATTATTGGTTAGAGTGGCTTACAATCAGTCTTGCTCAGTCTTTCCTTTGCATAAAGCCATCTCTAAGCTCAGTGCAAAGCATGTAAGTTAGCATAATATTAATAAATACTGACAAATAAAAAATGTATTTCTATACCATCACCAAATTTTAACCAAATCAGTCAAACAATTTTTGTGATTTTTGGGTATTTGGTTTTTCTGTTGTAGGAGGGTTTTTTACTCCTTAATACTGATACATTGAAATGTCCTTTCTTAGTGGATACCTACAGGCCCAGATGTTAAATCCTGCCAAATTTCAGCTTTTTTGTTAAATGACATTGTTTTTATTAATAATAAATGATAAATGTTTGTTTAAATATCAACAGAATTCTACAATTCTGCTAAGTATTCCTTGCCATGTGATATATTTTGGGGTTTCAAAAGTGGCAAAAGGGGTATAAGGTGTCTCAAAAGAGCCACAACACAAGCCAGGACCTTCACAGTCTGTCCAGAAAAGGCTCACCCTACGTCCATCAGTTCCAGTATGCTGCAACCTATACAGGCACAAAACTTGGGAGCTGGAATTAAAAGTTTAAAATATACATAAATGCTTATTGAGTGGGAGGAACCATTAAAAAATTTGGCTTGATGAGACAATTCCCATAAAGAGCCTTTGTATGTGAAAGTATTTATTGACAGAAGACAAAAATAGGAAAATGTAATTAAAAATTTACAAAAAGTAAAAAAAGTATTTGCTTTGAAACACAGCCCGAAGCAAAAAACGTCCCAATACAAAACCAATTTGAAACACAAAGGCAAAATTAAATCACAAAAATCGGACAACCCAACGAAAAAGCAGTACTCACAATGACTCCAACATAAACTCAATGTCCCACTGCTGAGATTCTCTCTCTGACTCCGTATTTAACCAGATAGAAGTCCTAGTAGCAGTGATGTCAGGGTGGCCCTGTCTGTAGAGATTCTACCCACAGAACATGTGGAAGGGGCATACATTTAAAAAGACAGTACACACATTTTAAATCATAAACAAACATAATAGAAATTACTTAAAAATAAGAAAATAATAATTCCAGATCACCAGAGGATACAGTAAAACAATGAGTAAATATAAGCCAGGAAAAAACATTGTAACAGAAGACAATGTTTAGATTAGTAAAATTATAGCTCCAAGCTCATTTCATTCCGCTCATAACAACATGTTGGCCAGCAGCTTTGCCAGTTCAAAATTTATGATCAGATTGCCTGACAATATATAAAAATTGTTAGGAATTAAACTGAGGAATTGAGTCATTATCCCCAAAATATGCTGTGCTCATATGCTATGGGACAAACAGGAAATACAATCCTTCCAGTGTGAAATTTCACATGAAAGAACTTCAAAATGGTAGCTGCCTATGGGGAAGTTCAGAGAAAGCAATGCTGTCTGAATTACACTAATCTCATAACATTGAGCTCACACCTTGTTCCACTACATGAAAACAGTCAGAAAAAGCATTTTTGTGGTTGTGTTGTATTTGAAGTAATTCATTAATATATTTGGTTTTCTTATAATTTTCAAATAAAAATAAAAACTTATACTCAGGGCGGCACGGTGGCGCAGTGGTAGTGCTGCTGCCTCGCAGTTAGGAGACCTGGGTTCACTTCCCGGGTCCTCCCTGCGTGGAGTTTGCATGTTCTCCTCGTGTCTGTGTGGGTTTCCTCCGGGTACTCCGGTTTCCTCCCACAGTCCAAAGACCTGCAGGTTAGGTTCATTGCCGATCCTAAATTGTCCCTAGTGTGTGTGTGAGTGTGTGTGTTTGTGTGTGTGCATGCGTGTGTGTGTGTGTGTGTGCATGTGTGTGTGTGTGTGTGTCCTGTGGTGGGCTGATGCCCTGCCCAAGGGATTTGTTCCTGCCTTGTGCCCTGTGCTGGCTGAGATTGGCTCCAGCAGACCCCTGGGACCCTGTGTCAGGATATAGTGTGTTGGATAATGACTGACTGACTGACTTATGCTCAATTGATTTTTTTGTGCTGAACAAGTAACAACTCAACAAGAACCTTAACATTTTTCCCAAAAAGCCAGCAACAAATTCCTGTGAATGGAACAAAGTGGGAAGGTGTGATCACAAGTAATATCTCTGAAAATTACCAGCATCAAAGGAACCAGTAATGAAATCTGCCTGACTAATTTACAAGAAAATTATTAAATTAGCACTGCTGATATTTACCTTGATTTACAAAACCAAAGTCCAAAGAGTGTGGTATAGTTCCAAAAGCTAAGACTGTTTACTAATTAGACAGCAATTTATTTTTCATCTTACTTTGGGTCAGTTATAACTGAATCAATAAAGGACACAGACATCTGATTATGTGGGCTAATTATACACCCCAAGTGAGAAAGAGAGGGCAAAATAATCTAGAATGAAACTAGATTTGCCAATAAGAATATTATATAGTATTTTTATTAATGGATTTATGAAACAGGGCGGCACAGTGGCGCAGTGGTAGCGCTGCTGCCTCGCAGTAAGGAGACCTGGGTTCGCTTCCCAGGTTCTACCTGCATGGAGTTTGCATGTTCTCCCCGTGTCTATGTGGGTTTCCTCCCACAGTCCAAAGACATGCTGGTTAGGTGGATTGGTGATTCTAATTTGGCCCTAGTGTGTGCTTTGTGTGTGGGTGTGTGTGTCCTGCGGTGGGTTGGCGCCCTGCCTGGGATTGGTTCCTGCCTTGCGCCCTGTGTTGGCTGGGATTGGCTCCAGCAGACCCCCATGACCCTGTAGTTAGGATATAGCGGGTTGGATAATGGATGGATGGATGGATAATAACTTAATTAATAATAATTTAAGAGAAACTCCTCAGCTTGATTCAGTACTGAGTGACACATGGATCAGTGCAAAGGGTGCTGGATAGACAGACATTACTTATGTAGTTTAGCCCAGAGAAGCATGATGGAAATAATTAACTCATTATTCACAAGTAGTACAGTTGTTTGTATGTTCAGCAAACTGTGTTTGTCTTATTATTGTGACTTAGTTGAAGATCATACCACATGGCTATGAATAATTAATACCTAGATCCAGGAAATTCCAAACTGTTCATGTTTTTTATTTTTTGCAACTAATTTATGTATGCATATGTAATTCAAAAGAGGTAGTATGGGCATTAGGGAGTGAGGGGTGACTTACAATGGGTTGACAAAATAGCAAAAATACCATAAGAAAAAGGGATTTAACTTTGAAGTAAATAAATCACAATTACAAATACAAGTGCAAAGGTGAAAGATATGGGAGTTTTCACATTGACATGGGGAAAATAGTCTCCTAATTATCGGTGCATATGTCACAAAAACTGTAGAATTACTTCATGCGTCGTGGGAAGAGTTTCAAAAATAACACAGACACACTGCATTGCTAAAGAGAAAGAGTGGTCACAAGCAAAACCTTACCAACACTGATAGACAGTCACTTTAATGGACAATTGCTAAATGCTATAACAGTTTATCCTCAAACTTTCCAAAGAATTGAATCAGCATTTCTGTGGTCCAGTTTTGATAAAATCTGTAAGTTGTGATCTTCATAAACCTGAAATTTATGTCAGAGCTGACAATTGAAAACTGTTTGTATCTAAGGCTAACAAACAAGGGTGGCTAATCTTATGTAAGAAGCACAAAAACCACCGAGCAATGGTTTGATATATCAAGTCATCTTTCATTTTGTTTCTTACATCCAGATGTGTTTATGTTTCAAGATAGCCAATGGAAGTTTTCAGCTCAAATGTTAAAACTAATCCATATTGGTACTGGCATCCATCTCATGGGAATCATTAATTCCAATGACTCCCCCAGTTCAGAACTTTTATGACAGCATTCAAATAAGGACTGAATCTGTTCCGTGGGTCAATGGCAGCCCTGCTCCTTTTTAGTTCTATGATGTTGTGATATTGTTAGGTGCTTCTGTTCATTTGTCCACCCTCTGTAGAGCAGAGCAGAGGGAGGCCTACACTACTTTCACAGTTTCCATATAAGACACTACTTTCACAGTTTCCATATAAGATAGATGAACACTGGAGATGTTTCTACAGTAGGGTTTACAGTTCTTGCCAGAGTTTAACGTTGAGTATGGACAGCAAAAGTCATTATGAAAGAAAGTTTTTGCATGACTTGCTATGACTAGCTAAGCTGCAACACATTTTTTCCTTGTTTTTATATTTTCTATGCTATCCTGGTAATGCAGTATAATATATTGGCATCTGAAAGTTGAGAGAAATTTTCTTTTAGAGGAAAGCAATAATTTTATGAAATATAGTACATCACAAAAATAAAGGGAAAAAGGTTACGCTTATTTTCATGCTGGGAAATTAAAAGGAATGTTAGTTTTACTGTTTAGCTCTTACTGGGCCTGCTACCCAAAGGAAGGCCAAAGTGCTGAAGTATTGTGTCTTCAATATCTTTCTCATTATTCATTCTTTCATCCAGTCATCCGTCGATCTGTTTTTTAAGCTCCATATCATGCAGAAGATAGCACAGTCCTGCTGCCTAACCTGATAGCATCTGTGTGGAAATAAACATTTATCTGTTTTTCCCTTTTGTAGGTGCACAGTGACACAGTCCCTCACAAACGTCTCATAAGAATAATATTTTCATTCACTTAAGCTTTTTAAACATTAATTCAAGCATACTACATAGAGGTTTGAAATGATAAACTGGAAACTCTTTTGGCAAACAAAGCACTAATTGATTTGTTCTGCACAGATGTACATAGTAGCCCCTTTAAACCACCATCATCCTAAATTTAGATGTTGAAAATGATCATCTCATTTCATGTGTCATCATCTAACGCATGAGGTTACTTTTGCATTTTTATGAGACTGTCTCATATTAATTTCTCAAAATCAGATTTGTTCTGGAATTATGGGACTCTGTGGATGCAAATCTTAGAAGAACCTTTAACTTAGGGAACAGCTCTCAGTCAACAGCTGTGAGCTTCACACCATCCACATGGTAATTGAGGAGCAACTAATTCCTGATTAATTTGGATCAGGAATGCACACATCTGTCTTCGTACCCAGCAGTTCTCCTGGCCCTGTACAAGTCCTCTCTGAGCCGCCCTGAGTGAGCTCAGCAGGATTTCTGTCAGCTGCAAAATTTATGTCATCTTCCTCCATCCTGAGAACTACTATGTCAACTTCAGACATCTGGATTCAATTTCTAAGATGTTAGAAGCAAAGAAAGGGAGAAAATATATTTTAGGGGTCATCAGTGAAGACAGGTCTGTTAAAAGACCAGGTGCCTCATGCTTAGATTATTTAATTTGAGAAGCATTTTTAAACAGCTCTCAAGTAAATTTTTATTCAAAACTACAGAATTGCATTTCTTTGCCCACATTAAAGCTTTTGGGTGAAACAATTAAACTATTTCTACCATGCCAATTACAAATTATTATAGTATGCCATTCTTTCATTTAATGTGTTTTTAGAAATAATGGTAAAGAGCCACCTATGCATCCATATTGAAAAAGAAAGTTTTCCTGCTAATTCCTTTGTTTTGTTTTCAGATGTTATCAGGTAACAGTTTCAAAATACATGTGCTAAGTACCTAGAGAAGGGTTTTACATATCCTAAAAACAGTTTAAAATCTCTTGTTGCTCCTAAAATGCGTATGTATTTGTTATCGCTTACAACACTGGTGTTACTAAAGTGTAAGCCCCTACGGAGAAGGCAGGAAGAATTATCTGTGCTGCGAGACGAGGGCTTCCTAGTGACTGGCTTGAGAAAAGACGAGACGTCACAGAATGGAAATGTTTACTTAATAGTCATGCATACGCATTTTTAAGGGAACACAGCCAAAACAAACACTCAAAGCTTAGTATATCCTGTTGGCATGGAGTTTCCCAGATTGCTGAATTTATTTGAATAGCAGGTGATGCGTTACATTTACAGAGCCATCTGTTTTGTTCTACAGGCAGCTCTAAGGGCCTTGAAACAGCTGTCAGAACAAGGACTGGACCCAGTGGAAGGCACAATGAAGGTGGAAAATGGATCACGAGAAAAGTAGGTTGAGGACACAATAAACGTATGTCTTCTTGCTATTTTCACACAAGTGAAATTAATAAACACTATAGGGCTGATGATATTCAATATTGAACAGACTTATAATTTCTGTTTCTTCAGTTTAACATATTCTTTGTTCTTAAATACAAAGTCATACTGTGGCCTGGCAACAACCTATGGACTGATGCATATATGAAAATGATACCCACTGGTTCTCATAACTGGAACACCCAGAGGTCTATACTTTCAGAACACCATTATCTAGAAAATGCTTTTTATACACATGGCTCAGTTGCAGCACATTTTGCTTTTAACACACCTAAATAAATAAACCTTGACGCTGCAAACTGTTTGCAAGTTTCCCTAATCAAGCAAACAGAAAGTCAGTGTAAGAATGGGGATTTGTGAATGGTGTGTTCTCATATCAGCCAGTGATGGATGTCTGATGATAAGTGATTCTAGACTAAAGTTTGCATTAGAAAGTGATCGTTTGTCTTTTATTTGTAATTTTGTTAATTCATCTTTATTCGGATTAATAAAATGAAAAAAGATGCTAACAGTCTTTTCAATGGAACGTTGTCCACGCTTGACTTGATGCATTTTATTTGCACTATCATTCAGTCAGGCCATCATTAAATATAATAATATCAAGAGCATAAACTAAAACCCTCCATTCACCACTCGGCTTTCTTCTCATAACTGAATGCTTATTATTTAAAAGCAAATTTTTAGATTTGTGTTTTTTATGTTTTACTAAATACCATAAAAATACATTTTCCTAACACTAGATACTAGATTTTTTATATATTGTAAATTCACCAGTTGATATTAGTTCATCTAGTTGTACAAGCTACTTTATTGGGCCCATATAAATAGAGATAACTTGGTGTTGATAATTCCCAGTGCAGGATTGGTTTCTGCCTTGTTTCCGTTCCTGCAGGGATTGGCACCGTCCCCCCACAACCACATCCTGGATTAAACAGGTTTGATAATGGATGGATGGGTAGGTGGATGAAAATCTACAGTCATATGAAAAAAGTTTTGGATCCCCTCTTAATTCTTTAGATTTTTGTTTATCATTGGCTGAGCTTTCAAAGTAGCAACTTCCTTTTAATATATGACATTTCTTATGGAAACAGTCGTATTTCAGCAGTGACATTAAGTTTATTGGATTAACAGAAAATATGCAGTATGCATCATAACAAAATTAGACAGGTGCATAAATTTGGGCAACAGAGATATTACATCAATACTTAGTTGAGCCTCCTTTTGTAAATATAACAGCCTCTAGATGCCTCCTTATAGCCTTTGATGAGTGTCTGGATTCTGGTTGGAGGTATTTTTGATTATTCTTCCATACAAAACCTCTCCAGTTCAGTTAAATTTTATGGCTGCCAAGCAAGGACAGCCTGCTTCAAATCATCCCATAGATTTTTGATGATATTCAAGTCAGGGAACTCTGACGGCCATTCCAGAACATTGTACTTCTCCCTCTGCATGAATGCCTTTGTAGATTTCGAACTGTGTTTTGGGTCATTGTCTTGTTGGAATATCCAACCCCTGCGTAACTTCATCTTTGTGACTGATGCTTGAACATTATCCTGAAGAATTTGTTGATATTGGGATGAATTCATCCGACCCTCGACTTTAACAGGGGACCCAGTCCCTGAACTAGCCACACAGCCTGATGGAACCTCCACCAAATTTGACAGTAGGTAGCAGGTGTTTTTCTTGGAATGCAGTGTTCTTCTTCCGCCATGCAAAGTGCTTTTTGTTATGACCAAATAACTCAATTTTTGTCTCATCAGTCCAAAGCACTTTGTTCTGAAATGAATCTGGCTTGTCTAAATGAGCATTTGCATACAACAAGCGACTCTGTTTGTGGCGTGAGTGCAGAAAGGGCTTCTTTCTCATCCTCCTGCCATACAGATGTTCTTTGTGCAAATTGCCCTGAATTGTAGAACGATGTACAGATACACCATCTGCAGCAAGATGTTCTTGCAGGTCTTCGGAGGTGATCTGTGGGTTGTCTGTAATCATTCTCACAATCCTGCACATATGCCGCTCCTGTATTTTTCTTGGCCTGCCACACTTGTGTTTAACAGCAACTGTGCCTGTGGCCTTCCATTTCCAGATTACATTCCTTACAGTTGAAACTGACAGTTTAAACCTCTGAGATGGCTTTTTGTAGCCTTCCCCTAAATCATGAGACTGAACAATCTTTGTTTTCAGATCTTTAGAGAGTTGCTTTGAGGATCCCATGCTGTCACTCTTCAGAGGAGAGTCAAAGGGAAGCACAACTTGCAATCGACCACCTTAAATACCTTTTCTCATGATTGGACACACCTTTCTATGAAGTTCAAGGCTTAACGAGCTAATCCAACCAATTTGGTGTTGCAAGTAATCAGCATTGAGCAGTGACAGGCATTCAAATCAGCAAAATTTCAAGGGGACCCAAATTTTTGCACAGCCAGTTTTTCACATTTGATTTAATTTCATACAACTAAATACTGCTTCACTAAAAATCTTTGTTCGGATAACCCCAGTACTCACTTGTTCCTAAGAAATGAAAGACATACCACTGTTATCTTTTTTGTTGAAAGGAGAGTAAATTATTATGCAGGCTGAGTGGGGTTCCCAAACTTTTTCATATGACTGTAGTTGTAAAAGAAAACATAAAACAATTAAAAACTTTAAATAATCATAATGTATCATAGACCTTCCTTGATATTATGGTGGATTCAATACTTTGTAAATCTGTTTAACTGGCCTTGCTGTATATTTTAATCAGGATATTTACTATGTACCTAAGTACTGCATAATGAGAGGGGAAACAAAATGGTAAACTGAGTAGGTTACAATATGCAAGATTTTGAGGAAGATCATGCAAAAAAATTGGGGTAACCTGTGTTTATAAACACACTAAGAAAACAACACAATTCTATAACTCCTATGTGAAACATCTTTAAGGTCAACTATTAACAGACCTCTCCAATTAAAAGATTCAATTAGCAAAAGAGGACGTGAAAGTCAAGCAAAATGACACCTTTTATTGGCTAACTAAAAAGATTACAATATGCACACTTTCCAGGCAATTCAGGCCCCTTCTTCAGGCAAGATGTAATCAAAATCTTCTGATAAGATAACTGTCCAACAAAGTCTTTTGAAGATTTTGATGAGTTTTCCTTACAATGTGGATGTGTAATCAGAACTACAGGGTCAGTCAGAGTATTAGTAAATAGTCCTCATATCTGTTCATAAAAATATTGTCTCTTCAGGATTCAAGATTCATTTTATTCATGACATACACTACTATACATGTACAATGTCCAGTGAAATGTAAGCCTAATTAGTTCAACAGACTGTGCATTAGAAAAATAATATAAGTAATAGATAATGTAGATACACATACATAAATGGAGAATATGATAGGGGTATTATGTCAGTAAGTGAAAAAACCTTCCTTAGATAAATAAGGGTAGAGCAGCAGTGGGATGACCTGATTTAAGAAGTCTTATGGCCTGAGGGTAGAAGCTCCTCTTAAGTTTTTCAGTTTTGGCAATAAGACTATGAAAAATCTGCCTGATTTCAGTAGGCTGAACAGGCAGTTCATGGGGTGTAAAGGATCTTTAATAAGTTTGATTGCTCTGGTTCTACATCTCCTATTATAAATGTCCTGTATGAGGGGCAGAGTAAAACTGGTGATACACTTTGCTGTTTTAATCACTCTCTGCAGGGCTTTATGGTCTTGCACTGAGGAGCTGCCATACCAGGATGTGATGCTCTGGGTTAGTATGCTTTCTATAGCTCCTGTGTAGAAGGTATTAAGTAACACTGGGGATACCCTAAATTTCTTTAACTGCCACAAATGATACAACTGCAGTCTTGCCTTTGTGACCAGTGTTTGTGCAAGTAAAATCCAGCTCAAGTCCTCTCAGATATTAACTCCCAGGTATTTGAAGGTGTTTACCCTCTCCACTGGGATCCCAATGATGGTTAATGGGGTGCAGGATCGCTGCTGGTTCCTGCTGAAGTTCTCAACCAGCTACTTGGTTTTACTGCCATTTAGCTCTGGGCTATTTGCTTGACATCATGAAGCCAGGTTCTCTACTTCCTTCATGTACACTGCCTCATCATTATTTCAGATGAGACCCAATACCACAGTGTTATCAGCAAACTTTCTTACCATGTTGTAATGTCTTGAATTTTAGTGCCAGTTTAACTTCTAATTCCTTTCCTCTTGTGTCTAGTGGTTGCACATAAGCACTGTGACTTTAAGATCATTCTTGCAGTGTCCATTGCTGCTGAAGTGAGCTGCTACAGAAACATTTCTATTGCCATGCCTAATGTGAAACCTGTGTAAATTCATTCTTTGGTTCAGTGTGCAGGGTCATCTTAACATACGGGCAAAATGGGCACTGGCCATGGGCCCCAGGAGCACAGGGGCCCATTATGTTTCTGATGCCAATGTATGTTTCTGTTTTGCTATCAAAACAGGGTCCCCAGCACACTAATTTGCCTGGGGTCTATGATGCTGTTAACACGGCCCTGAGTGTTTGTCCAGTTTCTCCCACATATAGTTCAGTCTTGGCATATTTCATGGAAAGAAACAGGTAGGCCACATTAGATGATCTGCAAGAAAATGATCCCTTTATCCAATGATCTTGTTTGCAGTGTGGTGTAACTTACTACCTGATCTGTAGTGTAAATGTGAGCACAGGTTTTATATATTTTTATAAGCAAAAAGATGTGCTATTTTCTGTTGGTTCACTCAGGGAGCTTTGAACAATTAGTTGCTGCAGGTTGGGTGGTCATTTGTATGCCAGGAGGTGAGCAGAGGTTCTGGGAATACATCTCTCAGCTTGCCATTGTTATTTAGTATGGGCTGAAATTAATTTATAATTTTGCAAAGTACTTTCAAATGTAAGTTATAGGTGACAACAAGGGGGATGTGCTTCTTGTTGTCTTTGTTTTTAAATGCCGGAAGGGTATGGCAGTAGCTCTTTTTATTTAAATGTTTGTTGTTTTGGGAGTATGTCCTTGTCTAATGAAATCTCTCACAAGCTCCTGCAATTGTTTATCCCAGTCTGTCAGATCTGAGCAAATAAAATTATAATGTATTGCTGCTCCTCCGCATCGAGAGGAGTCAGATGAGGTGGCTCGGGCATCTGATCAGGATGCCTCCTGGATGCCTCCCTGGTGAGGTGTTCCGGGCACGTCCAACCGGGAGGAGGCCCCGGGGAAGACCCAGGACACGCTGGAGGGACTATGTCTCTCGACTGGCCTGGGAACGCCTTGGGATTCTCCCGGAAGAGCTAGAAGAAGTGGCCGGGGAGAGGGAAGTCTGGGCATCTCTGCTCAAGCTGCTGCCCCTGCGACCCGACCTCGGATAAGCGGGAGACAATGGATGGATGGATGGATGGATGCTTGGCTGAAAATGAAGGACCTCCTTATATATATAAGCTATCACTTCTCAGGCGTGTGCATCTGTCTGTTGGTTAGCAGAACATAGAGATCACAAGGGAGTTTTCTTTCAGGTGAATGGTGTTTTCAAGGAAGCTGATTTCTGTTTTCAAGTAATGTACTTTCAGCTTCATGTTGGAGTGGAATGAATTTTATTTCATATGGAAATAGAGGAGGTCCTTCACACTCGCTGTCCAGATTATAAAGATGTTATTTAACGTTTGTTTTATATGATGCATGTTGTTGTAAAATTCTTCTTCAATTTTGCCTTGAATATTTTTGTGTAGTGAGGTGCAAATCAGCACACCATTGCAGATCCCATTTGTTGCAAGTAGATATCCTTGCCAAATGAGAATAAATTGCGTGACAAAGTTAATTTTATCATTTGTACAACAGACTCCATGGGCAAATCATGTTGTTGTAGGTACATTTGACATGCCAATATGCCATCATTGTGGGGGATGTTTGTGTATAGTGCTTCAACACTCACTATGTCCAGTAAAGTTCCCTCCGGTAAAAAGCCAATAGCAGTAAGCCTTTTCAGGAAATAAATGGTGTCTTGGATATATTTGGGTGTGTAGCGGACAAGGAGTTTAAGGATGTTCTCCACCCTGAAACATTTTCTGTTAATGAACCAATTGCTGAGATTATAGGCCTTCTTTGGGAGTCTTAAGGGGCATGTAGAAGTATTCCATTTCAGGGTTCTCAGGAACTGCTTACATGGTCCCTGATGTCAAGAATAAAGCCACTTACTATCTGTTTTAGTTCCTTGTGGAGATCTGTGCGGGCATCATTTAGTTTGCAGTAATGCCTCAGTAGTGTCTCCTGCATATAGTCAGATATGTTCAAGATAACTAAGACACTCCCTTTGTCCACTGGTTTCATAATGATTTTGTTTTTTTCTCTTAGTAAACAAGGGGGCTTCGCCCCCTGCTCGCTTAGCTCGCCAACGCCTTTCCCCTCCCTCCGCCAGCTCTACACGTTGTTGTGAAGAGGTGGGCTGAACCCACCCCAAGGAGAAGTGGCTGCTCCTCCAAAACCCCTCTTAAACTGTGATACAATGGGAAACAGATAACAGTTGTTTTTTTACCTCCTCTTTGCTCAATCAGCTGCTGGCTTGCTGCTGCTGGCGTGCATTTCGTGTGGCTCTTTGAACGTTTAAAAGCCTGTACAGCACCTGGCCTTTTGTCTCACTGCCTTGTCCCTCTTGTCCCCCAGACATCCTCAAACACTCTGTGATCTCTTTTAGCTGTTCCATTATTTCACCGAGTAATATTTTCCGTTTTTTTTGCACTAATGCGATCTTTACTCTCATTTTTTTGAGACTTTCGAATTTTCCTACTTCCATTATCTCTAACCTGCTCTGCATGTGTATCACAGGACTTACTTACAAAGGTTGTAAGTATGACGTGACTTGACCATCTCACAGGACGTGAAAGTGTCTCTTTGTCTCTCATTTCTGCCGGGTTCTGGTGTCCATGTGGATTTTTAGTAGGTGTATTGTAACAGGTTGTTTTTGTTTTCTATGTGTCAATGTTTTCTTAATTGTGGAAAATTTTCATCAAATCTGAGTTTGCAAAGAATTCTTCCATATCACTACAGTGTCTGATTTTGTCAATGGGCTTTGCAGACCAGAATGAGAGTCCCTTTAAAAGTACTGAAATCTCCACTTCTTTTTGGTGTGTATTAGGAGAGATTAAGAACACAGATCTGTTGCTCTTTGTCTTTTGCTCTTAAGTGTCCATATTTCTCTTGCAGTCTATACAGTTTTTTTAAAAAAATTTTTTAACAATTTGGAGTTTCTGGGGTCTTTTGTAATATAGATATAGTTCCTTTACATATTCTGCATGTCATTTCCTAGAAGAATGAAGTCTTGGATCTGCCCTTTTGGGTTATTTTTAATGTAAAAAATACTCTACTACTACTGATTACTGCATAAAAAGTTCATTTCCTAGAAGAATGAAGTCTTGGATCTCCCCTTTTGGGTTATTTTTAATGTAAAAAATACTCTACTACTGCTGATTACTGCATAAAAAGTACAACTTTTGTAGTCAATAAGAGACATGTCCTTCCTGTGTAAAATGACTATTTAAAATGTGTAAGCCTTTTTTAATAATTAATCAATTTAATCTGTTTGGTAAGCACAGGTAATTGTGACATTATACCAATTTCTCATCCAGACATTTGTTCAAACCTGTCTGCTTCAACTACATGGTAGTAGGTTGTTCTAAATTTTACTTCACTTTTTCCCAGTCTATATAAAATAACTGTACCACTTAATTATTATAACAGTCTAGACAAGAACAGCCCATTCATCCCAACAAAGCTTGCCAGTTGTATCCATTTAATTCTTCTAAAATAACATCAAGTCGAGTTTTGATAGTCTCTAAAGTCCTACCATCTACCACCACTACATGGTCACTTATTCCAAGTATCTGTAGGTTTCTGTGTGAAAAAAAACTTCAAATGTTTTTGTGAAATTTATCCTTAACAAGTTTCCAACTGTGTTGTGTCCCCGTGTTCTTGATAAACTTATTTTAAAATGACAGTCTCCATCCACTGTACTAATTAGTCAGTCAGTCATTTTCCCACCCGCTATATCCTGACACAGGGTCACAGGGGTCTGCTGGAGCTAATCCCAGCCAACACAGGGCACAAGGCATGCAGGAACAAACCCCAGGCAGGGCGCCAGCCCACTGCAGGGCACACACACACACACACACACACACCGAGCACACACTAGGGATAATTTAAGATTGCCAATGCACCCAACCTGCATGTCTTTGGACTGTGGGAGGAAACCAGAGCACCCAGAGGAAACCAACGCAGACACGGGGAGATCATGCAAAGTTTTAAACACTTCAGTCATGTCTCCTTTTAATTTTCCTTTGCTTGAACTGAAAAGTCTCACCTCTTTAATCTTTCCTCATAATTCATCCTGTATAGCCTTGAAATCAGCCTAGTGGCTCTTCCCTGTACTTTTTTCAGCACTGCTATGTCCTTTTAGTAGCCTGGAGACCAAAACTGCACATGTACTTTGGATGAGGCCTCACAAGTGCATTATAAAGCTTGAGCATAATCTCCTTGGACTTGTACTCTAAACATCGAGGCGTTATATAACCCAACATTCTGTTAGCTATCTTCAATGGCTTCTGAACACTGTCTGATAATGTAGAGTCCACTATGACTCCTAAATCCTTCTCATAAAGTGTGTTTTCAATTTTCAGACCTCTCATTGTGTTTTCAATCCTAACATTTTACTTCCTATGTGTAATATTTTACATTTATACTTACATTAAATTTCATCTGAAATAAATGTGACCAAGCCTGTATGCTGTCCAAGTCCTTTTGTAATGATTCAGCGGCTTCTAGATTATCTGCCAGTTCACCTAGTTTGGTATCATCTGCAAATTTAAGCAGTTTGCTGCTTATATTCCTATCCAAACATTTAACAATATATTAAGAATAATGCTAACCCCTGTGGAACATCACTTTTAGCATCAGTCGATTCTGATAAGGATCCTCTGCTTCCTGTGTCTGAGCCAATTTTTCACCCATCTACAAACAACACCCACTTCTTTTAGTCTGATGCCCAACTTCTCGTGTGGCACCTTATCAAATTCTCTATGAAAGTCCACTCTGATCGCATTCTTTTGTTGCTTCCACGTAGAATTCCAGATTGTTGGTAAAACATAACTTCACTTTTCTGAACCCATGCTAACTGTTCAGTAAAACTCCTGTCTTTGCCATGTGTTGCTCAATTCTTTCCCTTAATTATTCCTTACATTAATTTACCTGTGATGCACGTTAAGCTTACCAGCCTATATTTGCTGGGATCTGTCCAGTCACCCTTTTTATACTCTTATTATGTTAGATATTAAAAACAACACACAGTATTTATAAGTACTCATCAAAATAAAAATCATTCTTGAAAGAACCTAATTTTGTGAGATTTTTTCCCATCTATCAATTGCACATAATAGCAACGTAACACTTGGTCATAATGGATCATACTTAATGATAGAGATGTTGTTTGATTTCTCACTTTAAAAATATGTACAGTATAAGTGCAATCTTTAAAATACTTACCATCTTTGAAGTTTACCTTGTATGACATGTTATTTTATTTGCTAAAACTAATTCCACGATATTATTATAATTTTCATTCAGTTGTCTAAAAAAGTTAATTTAATGTAGTTTACATACAATAATCTGAAGATGTATATCATTTGTATGATAACTATTGCTGCAAACTGTTCTCCCTACAAAAAAATATTTTATTTATATATACAGTATATATATGACTGACTGCACATTGCTGCAGTAATTTTCATCTTGCCTAATCAGGCCAGTACAACTAATGGCAACATTCATATCTGAGAAAATCATGACTACCTGGAAAACATCCAAAAAAGATATCATTGTGCAAATTCCTTATGTATGAGGTTTAACAGGATATGTTTTAAACACAGACAGCCAGAACCATGAACATTATACTGTAATTGTACAATTTCTACTCTCTATACAGATATACAGTAGTAGAAAACATTTTGGGCTGCTTGAAGCAAACATGTAAATTATGAGAGAGTGCAGATAGTGCACCTTAAGGCTAAATAATACCACCCTGGAGTGAAAAAATGTGAAATCGAGCAAAAACATAAAAAAATGCCAAAATTGTACAATAATGGTCAATACGAAAACAAGAAAGCAGATGTGCTAGAGGTGCATTTTAAATGCAAGTTCCAAAATTCCAAGTTATTGTAATAACTAATATGCTTATTTGTAAATGATTTTAAATACAACAGCAAAGCAGTGGTTAGCACTGCTGCCTTTCCAATCTAGAGTTCTAGTTTTGGAAATTTGTACCTGGTTGCTCTCTCTGTACATTTTATGTATTCTTCAATTAGGTACAGGTTTTTTTCTTTTTCAATCCATCCAGTTTGCTGACTGTAGCTCACAGAAATGTGTGTCAGATTAATAAGTTATTCTAAATTTGCCTTTTGTTAGTAGGGTCTGTGATGTAATAGTGTCCTATTTGACACCAGCACTTGAAACTTTTAGTATGTCGTGGGGTTGAATTGGTCAACCAAAGTCTTCAAGACATGGTAACTGAGACATCAGAGGCATCATTATGACTACCTGCCTAATATGCTGTTGTTCCTCCAAGTGCCACTAAAATAGCTCCGACCCTTTGAGGCATGGACTGTACAAGACCTCTGAAGGTATCCAGGGGTTATCTGGCACCAGGATATTAACAGCAGATCCTCTAACTCCTATACGTTACATTGTAGAGCCTGTTGCAACAGATTTCACAGATGGTGGATTGTATTAAGATATGGGAAATATGGAGGCCAGGGCAACACCTTGAACTCTTCATCGTGGTCCTGAAACCATTTCCAAATTGTTTATGCAGTGTGCATTATCCTACGGAAAAGTGCCACTTCCATTAGGGAATTCTGTTACCATGAAGTGGTGTACCTGGTCAGTAATAATGCTTAGCTAGGTGGTACGTGGCAAATTAATGTCTACATGAATACCCAGACCCAGCTTCCCCAGTAGAATAATGTCCAAAGCATCACACTCCTTCCACCAGTTTTCCTTCTTTCTGCAGTGCATCCTGGTGCCATCTCTTCCCCAGGTGAATGTTGCACATGTGTCCATCTGGGCACATTATGCAAAATGGGAATTATCGGACCAGATGACTTTCCATTGATGCAAGTTCCACTGCTTGTATGCCCATTGTAGGCACTTTCAATGGTGGATAGAGGTTAGTGATCAATGCACTGTGTATCCTCACACCTTAATCCTGTAACTATCATTAAAATTATCTGCAAATTGTGTCATAGTAGCTGTTCTGTTTGTTTGTACCAGACAGGATAGCTTTCGTTGTCCTCTTGCATTATTGACTCCCCCCATTTATTACCGTGACTGACTGTGAGCACCCCCCAAAGCTTTCTGTTTTGGAAATGCTCTGACCCAATCATCCAGCCATAACAATTTGGCCCTTATGAAAGTCACTTAGGTTTTTATACCTGCCATAGTCTTAAGCATTCCACTTGGCTACAAGTAACTAACTTTAGCTTACTGTCTAATATATCTCGGCCCTTAACATGCACCATTGTTATCGCTTCATATGGGAGTGGTTATGATGTTTTGGCTAAAAAATAGATCATGCAAATGGCAATTCTGCAAAGGTGTTAAAGGAAGAAAAATATGAAAAGCATCAATAATTATACCAAAAAATTAAAAAAAAACACCTTCCTAACTAAATGAGTTGAAATCTACTTACCTCCCTAAAATGATTTAAAGGATAGCCTCTTATTCATCACTTTACAACACAAATAATGTCACAAAGTCGTGGTCAGAAATTATAGCTCCTCATAGAAAGCATTTGTATCTCTTCTTGACATCTTGCTGATATCAGATTTAGATCTGGTGAGACCCTAAGCTATGGGAAGCTAAAGAGGTCCCATTTATTAAGTGCTAACAGAGAACCAAGGTGTGTAACAACTGAACTTAGCAAGATACCACCAAAAGGGTGGACATTTATTTATTGAGACTTTTAGATATTAAATTATAACAAATCTAATAGACTCTGAAATTTTGAGAGAACCATTCAGACTCCTAGGCTTTGAACTGTGGCTTTTTTAGCTTGCTTTTGTTAATCTAGTCCTGCATCCTACCCAAATTAGAGCATCTAAAATTTTGCTCCAACTGTAAATGCTGAAGCCAGGCTAAATTGTCTAACACGGCCTACTCATTGTGGCCCCCAATCATCCCCTGTCCATAATTGGCTAACTATCTCTCTCACTCCTTCACCGCCTAATATCTAATGTGTGGTGAGCATACTGGCACAAAATAGCTGCCGTCGAATCATTCAGGTGGATGCTGCAGATTGGTGGTGGTAGAAGTGGCTTCCCACTTTTTATGTAAAGCGCTGTGAGTAGTGAGAAATGTGTCTATATAAATGTAATTTCTTGTCCTTTTTTCTTACATGCAGAAGAGTACTGAGAATGTTGGAAACTATGGCATTCACAATAAAAACAGTGATTTTAGTTCCTCACTTTTGTTAAAAAAACGGAAACATTTAAAAAAAAAAAAAAAAGAAACAGGTACTGTAATTAAAAAGGTAAATAGAGTAATTAAATCCTTTTGAAAAAGATCATCCATCAAAAATAACCTGATGATTGGAACCTTTAAATCTGACCAATGTGAACGGATATGTTGATGAGTGTGCCCATTAATGGACTGATGCTCTGTCCAGTACTGACTCCTGCTTTGGGGCCAGTGCTTCCGTGATAGGCTGTACTGCCCTGCAACTCTAAAATCGAATTTAGCATATTAATTATACAGATGATGGATCAGACAGTTGTATACATTTTCCTAGTTATTCTCTCTGTTTTCTGAGGCTGTCACTCCTGAAATTGATAGCAAAAATTGAAAATGTAGCTTTTTATAAAAGCAAAGTATTTTGGTAAAGATGTTCATTGGAACAGTAAAAACTAAGAAAAGACCTTACTCTTTCAACCACTGTGTTAGCCATTCATCATTTTATGGCATAGATGACCCATAGGTTTCAACACAATGTCAAGTCTAATAGATTCAGGGCTTCACTAATCATTCCAAAAACATTTTGTGGTGTAAAGTGGCTGAAGAGCTTGGAGGTATGTGAGACTTGCAGGGAGTATGTTTTTTTGCTATGACGGATATTAGGATCTCTCAACTGAGGGGTTTCAGCAGCTGTGAAGATTTATTTCTTGATATAACCTGCCTATGTTTATTGTTTGCTAACAAAAGGAAGTGGGTTAACTTTGTCATTTCGTTTGCCAGATTAAATTTCTAGAAATTTCACCTTCTGCCTGAACTTCGAATGGTGCCTCCAGCATGCAAGAATGAATAGATTGAACATATTCTGATCACAGGAAAAGCTGCAGGCACAACTCTGGTATTTCATATGCAAATAAAAATGTTCTTCATTTTTTTCATTAGAGCTTCAACATGTACAGTAAGGCATCTGCAGGAAAAAATCACCCACTTCAAGCAATGTGTAACTTTATTGATGATGTTCTTATCCATATTTATCTTGAAAAGATGTTCAAAAATGTTTATTACTATTGAGTCAGAAATAGATAGATAGATAGATAGATAGATAGATAGATAGATAGATAGATAGATAGATAGATAGATAGATAGATAGATAGATAGATACTTTATTAATCCCAAGGGGAAATTCACATACTGAAATGGCAGTAGTTATCAGTAATCAGAAGCTTACTTTCATTTGGACATGACTTCCAAAATCAGTTCTAGTGTACACTTGTCGCTGCTGTTGTTTCAGTTAGTATTTAAATCAATGGCACAATCTGGACTTTAACTGGATTCCTAATTTAACAAGATATGCCCTTTTTCAGTGTTCCCTGATCACTGTTTCCATCTAAAAATTAAAATCAATTTTTTTTGTTATCAAAACAATTTAGCAAAAGTGTGTTTTATAAAGAAAATGGTTTGTTTTTTTCTAATTTTACTTAAACATGCTGGTTTCTTATTTCAGTATAATAAATTTTGAAACCAGGGCAACATGTTGGCACAGTGGTTAGTGCTACAGCTCTGAACCCTGGAACAGTCACTGCATGTGTGGAGTTTACATGTTTTTCTCATGGTTGTACTGTTTTTGTCTTTGTGTACTCCAGTTGTCCTCTCACATCCCAAAAACTTGCAGACTTTTAATTGGCCCCATATAAATAAGTGTAAGTCTCTGCATGAATGTTCCCTGCAGTGAACTAGTGCCACATTCAGGGCCAGAACAGGATTGTTATCAGTAACCTGAACTGAATTAAGTGGGTTTGATAATGGTTGGATGAGTATATCTTGAAACATGTAGCTTAAAAATGAGACACGGATGTATTACCAGATCCCATTGCTTATGTAATATGTTCTTAATATGAGCCCCATTAGTTTCTATATCTGCGGTGGGTTGGCACCCTGCCCAGGATTGGTTCCCTGCCTTGTGCCCTGTGTTGGCTGGGATTGGCTCCAGCAGACCCCCGTGACCCTGTGTTCGGATTCAGCGGGTTGGAAAATGGATGGATGGATGGATAGTTTCCATATAAGCTGCTAATTTGCCCTTGATCATCTCTTAAAGCAGCATACCATATTCTTGAAATAAGTGCCAAGGAATAATACTGTTACTTCACTGGCAGAACAAAATTCTACTTCTAAAAGGTATTACCAAAGCAGAATCATATGCTGCTTATGTATTATTAAGAATCTGCATTATTTTGTAACACCATAATTAGAAAGTAATCTGTGCCATCAAAAGCAGTCACGAATTTGATATATTGCTATATTCAAAATTTCATTAATCACTCACTACATTTTTATTTTATATATTCAGACTATATAGTCACATGCGCTATTAAAAGATCATTAGATGCAAGATACAAAACACAGATATTAGATACCGATACAACATTGCATAATACATGCCAAATTAATAGGAAACAAATGATGAATACTCTGCAACTGATTATACAAAGGTGTAGATAGTAGTTTGGGGATATTAAATAGCATTAGTACTCTTGTTACCAGACCTCAAATTAGGAAAAAAGCCAGGTAAAGCTAATTACATATGAAAGAGAAATTGTAAGGACATATAATTTGAAAATGACTGCTAAGGAAGTTTTACATACAAACCTGCAGGTTGTTTCAGAGACTTTCAACCCATTCCAGAATTACTGTGTATGTTTATCTGCAAATCATTACTAATCACATATTTGTCGGTTTTGCTTCCTGCCTTGTGCCCTGTGTTGGCTGGGATTGGCTCCGGCAGACCCCCGTGACCCTGTGTTCGGATTCAGCGGGTTGGACAATGGATGGATGTTAGAAGCAACAGTAGAAAAAAAAAATCTCAAAAGACATCTAGACTGCAAGTTTAAAATAGTGAATATGTCAAAGAGCTTTATGCCAAGTTTCCATTACAGCAAAAGCTGAGAAATCTTACACATTATTAAATGCAAGTAAAATTATGTGAACATACAAAACAATAATAAGTACTCTTACAAGGTTCTGGAAATAAATCAGACTAAACTTGTTTAATGCTTAAAATATTTTTTCAGTCATTTTCTCAAATATTAAAATATTAGATATCCTTATATACAATAATAATTTGACTACTGAGTTTAGATAAATAATAGAAAAAAAAACACTTTGATCTCTTTGTTTTGTAAGGTGTTTTTTTTGTGATGCAGGAGAATGACTGTGCTTGTTCCCACTGCTCAATGGTGAGTGTCCTATGCACTTACACCTCTTTCCAATTAAATACATTCGACATTCCTTCAAAATGCCTTAGCTACTGTACCCTCTGGGACTTTTTAAAGCATCAGCTCAATGAATTTCGTAATGTACTCTATTCTCCAGTTGCTACTTTCCCTTATTGGTCCATAGATTCTATGCAGAGCTTTCGTAAGATCTTACTGCATTGACATTTGCTGCTGTAAGGGACCATACTTTTGACCTCTACGTGACTATCAGGAACATTAATCTTTTTTATGTTTTAAGCTTTGTAATTCTCATAAGGAGTTGATTCTTATACAGCTACAAATTTCTGGTGCATTAGCATCTTCTATATTTTCCTTAATACACTTTCCATCCAAATTTCAGGGCCTCTTTGGGTTGCTGAGGTAGACATCTTCTGACCCTAAGGCCAATTTATATCACTTCTTTTTCCATGTTCTCATATCTTCTTCATGGGTGGTCACATTCCTCACAACTATTACTGTTATCATCTGCATATGCATAAATCTGGCTGGTTTTCATAAATACCATACCTCTTTGATCAGCTTTAGGAATAATGCTGTATGCAATTTTAGAAAGCCCATTCTCTTGCTTCACTCCAGTATTGGATTTACTTGTCATGTTCCCCACATTGACCTTTGCTTTTGCATCTCTTATAGAGTTTTTGATTAATCTTCTCAATTTTGGAGGGATTTCTTGCCTTCTCAGCACACTGGCCTGTTTGATGTCAATGAATTGTAGTTGACAAATGACAAATGTCTAATGACAAATATCTGTTAGGACAAAACAAAACTGATACACTCCCAAAATATCTTCAGCATGTTTTTATTCTCTTAGTCGTCATGATAGATAGGATGTTGTAGACAATACTTAATAATATAATATCTCTAAAATATTCACATTCCATCTTTCCAGTTTCCTGGTGTGATTTCACTTTCCATACTGTTGATATAAGTTGATGTGATTCATGTGTAATTTTGCAAAACTTTATAAATTGTGCCACCAGCTATCCTCTCCAGGTGCTTAATTGTTCTTCGTTTTTCACACAACAATCTCAACTTACTGGAATGAAGGCACCTTTACACAATTTCCTAGCTTCCATCTTCAGATTCCTTACATGTCATTGTTTCTATAGCTTTAATCGATCTGAATCCCAGTTGATTAGGTATCTAAAATGCCAGCCAATTTCTTTACTGTCTGTTACTCTTCTGCAATTCATTCTCAATCCTAGGCCGGAAACCTCCCTTATTCTGTTCGCTTCTGCTGAGACTTTTCTGGTCACTCTTTGCTGTATGAATTCTTCTATCTTTGTGAGCTTTCTCTTATACCATTCTTTTTTCTTCTTCCTACATATTTTGTGTGCACTCCTTCTTAAGTGCTGGTATCTTTCAAAATTACTCCAAGTTTCTTTCTGTAACATTCTCTGCCTGGCCAAATTCTTCTCTTGTATGGTCTGTCTACATTCCTCTTCAAACCAGTCCTCATTCCTCTCATTCCTTCTCTCTCTCCTATAACATCTTCTGCTACCTCCCTCACTGCCTTTTATATTCTCCTCCATTTCTCCATTACAGCCGTATCTCTTTTCTCATTTTCATCTTATCCCACATTATTCTCTAGTCATGTACAGTACTTATTCCATTTTTTTAGTGTATAGTTATGCCATTTTTTCTTCCCACAAGTTTTTTTCTCTGCACTGTGGCCACCATCTTCCTCACTGCCACATTTACCAGGTAAAGTGCCTCAAAAGAGTAGTTGATACCCTTCCTGGTTTCCTCTGTCTGCTTATTCATAACACTTAATTGTCTCCAAACAAATTTAGTATAATACAAAAAGACAACCTGAGTAAACACAGTACACAGTTTTTAAATGATAATTTGATTTATTGAATGAAATCAGTTCACAAACCCCGGTATCATCCTTGTGAAAAAAATAACTGCCCCCTTAATCACTCTGTCAACTAATTTGCCTAATGTAAATGACAATGGGTTAAATTAGAATAGACACACTGAAGCTTAACTGCTGCCAGCCCTATTGAATCTAAGCATCATTTCAATAAAACCTTTCTAGCAGTGTAAAGTTGGCTATAAGGTCTCATCAAGTAGCACACCGTACACGGCACTATCGTGGTCATAATTACTGTTTGGCCCTCTTCTGCTCCTCACGTTGAAGTCTGAGGTGGAGTGGCAAGCATTCACCAAAACATGATCAGTTTGGTTTAGTATTTTACTGACAGGAGATATCCATGTTCTGAAATGGGCAAAGAAAACCCATGCTAAACTTTGGTTCTCCTTGGACCACTATTCCTGTTTATCATTTGGTCCTCTTCAGACTAAGTTCAGATTTCAGTCCTCCACTTGCCACTTCTGTCCTTTCACAAGGTCTTGCCAGCACTGTCTAAGTATTCTTTGTCACTACTCTGAAATAGATAGATAGATAGATAGATAGATAGATAGATAGATAGATAGATAGATAGATAGATAGATAGATAGATAGATAGATAGATAGATAGATAGATAGATAGATAGATAGATAGATAGATAGATAGATAGATAGATAGATAGATAGATAGATACTTTATTAATCCCAATGGGAAATGGTTAGTGTCTACTATTTGCCAAGGTTCTATTATACATCCATGGAACTTTTATCAGTTCATGGTAATTTTTAGAGGGTAGAGTTGTTATCCCAACACACAACCCTTGCTACATTTGATTACCTTCAATTTTTCTGTCAGCGTTTACTCTTGGCCAAAGTGTTCCAGTTGTATTGTGTCAGAATCTCAAATTCCACCCTTCTCCTTCTGCTACTTCTGAAGAAGTATTCAGCTCCACAACAAGATATGTAGCATAGTAAGTACAAATTTCCATATGTTGTGCTGCAGCATCATTTTAATTTACGTATCGCCATGAATATATGCAGTAGCATAACATAACAGCCTTAAACTAATTTAATCCAATACATGGATCATGAAAGAGGCAGGCTGGGTAGCGCAGAGTCGGTCCTAGAAGCAGAAACCACAAGATAGAAACCAGCTCTAGGTGGCTAGGCTGTTACCGAGCTTACTCAAGCTCAAACCCATATAGAGCTAATTTGGAATCATTTATTAACCCAACATGGATTTTTGGGGATAAGGGAAGAAAATTAGGCTACACAGAGAAACATCCACACAGACCTATGGGAGAATGCAACTAGTCCAATGGGGATGTGTGGCAGCAATGCTAACCACTGCACTGTTATGTCACGCTGTATGTTATAGCTGCTATCTGGAATACCCAAAGAAACACTCCGATGTTTGTCAGATTTTCCATGTTCAGTCCAGTCCCTGCATTGGATTGAGCATGGAAAATGTGATGGCAAGCAACTACTGTAAAGATTTATTTTTCAGTTAGCTTACTATTTCTCTAAGATTACTTGGAGTGCTGTACAACCCATCACAAGCCATCATAATGTAACCATTAATGTGCAAATAATAGTCACAGAAACAGTACAACGAAAATACATAGATTATACAACAGAGAGAAGGAAAGCAAAACAATTGACTGATAGATAGATAGATAGATAGATAGATAGATAGATAGATAGATAGATAGATAGATAGATAGATAGATAGATAGATAGATAGATAGATAGATAGATAGATACTTTATTAATCCCGATGGGAAATTCACAAATATGTATTCTTGGCGAGTCTCGGCATGTTAAAATCCATGCCCACTTTGTAAAAGTAAGTGTGTCCAGGGAAGGAATCCACATAAAATAAAGTGGTAGGAGTGATCAATAAATAAAAATAGAAAAATAAAAGTAGAAAAGTACACATACATATACAGTCATACACGGAGCTGCTGAAAAGGCTGCCACTCACGGCGGCGCCGGATGTCATATGATAAATATTTTGGAGGAGACAACCCAATGGAAATCTGTGGTCTTTGTAATAAGATAAGCACAGATATATAAAATCCAAGTGCTTCTCCTGTGTGGGTAAAGTGTGCTTTTTAAAAGGTGGTGTAAATCTAACAATAATTTATGGTGAGGTTTCATCTTCTTGCTCTGAGAGAATGTTTTGTGACTTATGTTAATGGCCTTACTAGAAGTAAAGTAGAAATGGCACTGAAGAGCTAAGGAGATGGCCATGGATTTGTTTTTTACATTTCATCTTCT